>NC_030418.2:22092921-22235421 GCF_001660625.3 Ictalurus punctatus
AGTAATGGCTAGAGGGATTTCATCCCTAACATGCTTCTCTGTTTGCATTTGTTTTTCTTTTCCTTCCCCTCTGCAATTTTCATGCGGCCCCTCATGTCAAGCGCCAATCACTGCTCAAAACAATGTACTCACCCTGGCAAGTTCTGCGTACACATGAGGAGAGACTTTATGGAGATAAGTAATGTATTTTTGCTTGAGAGGAGCAAACACAGAAGGATGTTAAGATCAGGCAGGCTGTTCTCATCCTTACACAGCTCAACTGCATTATTTAGCAAACAAACACCATAGACTGCCTTGTTTTCCCTGGCCTGTCCACTTGCTCTGTTTCCTTCATGTATCCATCATCCTGTTTTTTTTCTTGGTTTGTTTCCCAGTCTTTTTTTTTTTTTCCAAAGGCCACATGAAAGCAGGACATGGCAAAAAGATAAAGATGAATTGGCTTAATGTTGCACTAGTCTGTAGAATTTGGATAAAAATACTATGGCTCTTGGTTTTCATATAGATATTTCAGAAACATTATATCTAAAGTAAGTGTTCATAGGGCTACATGTGTCAAAAGGTAGTCCAGCTAGGTGGATACAAAATGCAGAACTTTTTTATTGGGAGACAGACACAGGAAACAGGCTCAGGTAAACAAACACAAGGAATAAACACTAGGTACCAGGGCTGTCAAACTAGGAAAGAAACCCTAATAAAAATTTAAATAAAATAAAAGAAGCGCATAAACCAGGGGTGTCCAATTTTATCCGCAAAGGGCTGGTGTGGGTGCAAGTTTTCATTCCAACCAAACAGGAGCCACACCTGATTCCACCTGTTTAATCAGTTGATCTTGGCTTTCAATAGACTCAGGTGTGGCTTCTGCTTGGTTGGAATGAAAATCTGCACCCACAACAGCCCTTTCCAGATAAGATTGTACACCCCAGGCATAAACTGAACAATTACAATTGAGAACTCAAACAAACATAACCCGACTTGATGCAATGCTCCAGTAATTGAGAAGAAAAACCAGGGAACTTAAATAGAGCACTAATCAATCAGGAAAATTAATACATGAGATGAAGGGAGACAACAGAAGAAGTTCTACAATGGCAGTCAGGGTGGCCAAAGATTGAATTGTTCCTGGGAGCCATGACAGAGCCCCCCTTAACGCACGGATCCTGAAGTGCCACCAGTCCGAGAAGCTCCAAGCAAGCACTACTGCGAGGCTTGAGGGGGAAGCAACAATGACAAAACGGGGACAAGCGGCATCCTCAGTCATTTGGGGGGCGGGGGGTTGGGGATGATCTCAGTGGGGCAGGACGGGAGAGTAGCAAAGATCCTCCAATTCAGACCTGCCCCAAAATTTCATTCCTGTTGCTGAACAGGCTCTTAAGGTATCCCTGCCTCACCTCATGAGTGAAAATCCACTCCCAACCCAGCTCCAAAGTTCTGCTGCATCCATGAGTGTCTGGAGCATTCTGTCAAGAGGAAGACCAGGGAGGCGGATAAAAAAAATTAAGAACTTCTTTATTGGGAGACAGACACAGGGAACAGGCTCAGGGAAACAGACTTGGGAAACAGACTCAGGAAAACAAACACAAGGAATAAACATACTAGGTACTGGGACTATCAGAAACTTAGTAAAACTAGGAAAGAAATCCTAAGAACCCAATAAATAACAAACAGTGCATAAACTGAACAATAACAAATTTGAGCACTCAGAACCATAAACATAACCTAACTTGATGCACTGCTCCAACAACAAAGGAGAAATACCAGGAACTTAAATAGAACACTAATCAATCAAGAAAATGAAAACACATGAGAATGGTTAAGACAAGAAACAGAAGAAAAAGTTCTGCAACATCAATCAGGGTGCCCTCTAGTGGACAAAGATGGAATTGTCCCTGGGGGCGATGACAACATGACACCCGCATAAGTCCTTCATGACAACTGACTTAAAGTTACATCACCTTTTATAAAGGCTTATTCCAAGACTTATTGTGAGGAATGTGACAACCACATAACTGGCCAAAACCATTTCAACAAACAATCTGTGCATTTCCCAATCTTCATCTTTTAAAGTCACTATGATCACTGTAAACTGTGGCCAGGCAGGCCAACTAAAAAAGTAAAATTGGTGACAAGTGCAGTAACAACACCCCACTGGAGGATTAGTCCGGAGGCATCACTGTAACTAAAACTACCATATGTAGAAAACTTTACTGAGAACTAATAAGAAAATTAAGATTTTGATTTAGCATTCAACAGTACACAGCAGCTGGCAGATAAATTATTCCCATCATTTGTTATACTGGCTAGCAAGCCAGTTAATTTTCACTTTAGATTTGTCAAATTAATTCCAGATAGGATGTATACCTAACATACAAACTATCACACATAACCGAGACATGTGGCGTTTCACTTTATTACACATAACTATATTTATGGACATTAATGTCGGGAATTCTTTATATTTCCAGATTTCTTTAGTTAATACTGGTGTCTGGTGAACATTTTATGTGAATAGCCTCATCAGAAATATATTTACTGAAAAAATGTTGGCACATCCAATACCTATTTCCCTATTTATTTATTTTATATATATATATATATATATATATATATATATATATATATATATATATATATATATATATATATATATATACACACACACACACAGCACATGGCCAAGTTTGCAAACACCTAACCATCACACCCATATGTGCTTGTTGAACATCCCATTACAGATTTGGTCCCCCTTTTCTGTCATAATAACCTCCACTCTTCTGGGAAGGCTTTCCACTAGATTTTGGAGCGTGGCTTTGGGGATTTGCTCTTTCCGCTACAAGAAGATTAGTTAGGTCAGGGACTGATGTTGTGCAAAGAGGCCTCGGGCTCAGTCATTGTTACAGTTCAACCCTAGGGTGTTCATTGGGGTTGACGTCAGGGCTCTGTTCAGGCCACTTGAGTTCTTCAACTCCAACCCTGGCAAACCATGTCTTCATGGACCTCACATTGTGCACAGAGGCATTGTCAAGCCAAACTTTTGGCCATATAATGTATTAACTATTAGTAAACCTTGTGTACATGTTAGTTAGTAAAAATTAATTTCAGATGAGTTTTGTGTTCATTTACACTGAGAAATCTTTAGAACATGGAAACACATTTAACAGTCAGTAGTGCAGCTGGAAATAAAAATCCAGGATGAGTACTGAGAATACCCTGACTTTGAACTTCAACATTGAATGTAATAAAGCAATAAAGGATATTAAAAAATAAAATATACTTCTCTCTGTTTTTCTGGATCTGGCCTTATTTATCTGAGACTTTTCCCATACTGACCCTCACACTTTATTTTCAAGACTCTGTCTCTGTCTCTCTGTCTCTGGTTGAGATTGCCTCCCTCCCAGTCGGACTAGACTCTCCAGAGATGCTGCTGATACAAGGCTTTGGGTGTCTGATCCCTCAATCTCAGCCTTCTGTCTCTCCCCCTCATCCCGTCAGCATGCTCATATGTTTGATTTGGACTGTGCTATCTCTCTGGATCTGCCACGGCTGGTTGGTGGTGGGGGAGTGAGCGATGTTTGGGGTTCATTTATATTAAGTTGTCCCTGACATCCTGCAACCTAATCATCCTCTATAATACAGGCTCTGATACATCAGCCTGAGTCAAAGTCACAAGTCAATAAATCCATTTCTTCTTCTCCTCTCCAGCTACATCTCGGTGCCCAGTCACAAAGTCCGGCAGTCTATCACAGCAAGGTCATTTGGTGTCGAAATAAAGAACAGGAGAAAGAGAAAGAAAAAGGAAACTCTACATAAAAAGAGTATAACTTAAAAAAAACTTCTTGTTATTCTCTAGGCCTCAGTGAACCACTGCAGCCTGGTACAACTCAATTTAAATTCCAATTAGAATGGTCCAAACATAGGCATGCGCACTGCCGCAGGTCAGAGGGGTTCATGATTGTGGGCGCAAAGTGTTTTCCACCTGGGTGCCTCACCTCTTAGAGGTAAAGCACACTAGCAGAAGTTGTGTTTTCCACAAAACTGCATGTGACTGGTACACAGCCAGACAGCATAGTTGCCTGCATGTAAAGTGAAACATTTAGTTATCTATTACAGATGAATGGATGCAACAGGGTGGCTGAAGGTTATTTTGGTAGGTGGAGGATTTATGAAACCTTGCTACCTAAACCTATTTCCAGACCAAGACTTAATATTCTGGAAGTGTCATAAATCTTCTCTTCTGTGTCATGGATCTAGCCACAAAGTCAAATTTGCATTGGCAAATGGGAAAATTGCGTACAGTTATTTGTTAATCTGATCTTTGTTTATCCAACAGTCTTGTAATCCACTTTTAATTAAATATCTCCCCAAATATGTGTGAGCAGCAGTTTGACTTTGCGCTCATGCTGCCAGGATTCATAGGCTTCGCTCCAGTGAGGTCTCTCACTCCCACTGGTGTCTGTCCCCCAACCACCCCTCCGCCCCACACACACACACAGATTGACACGTCCACGTCATCCCACTCACCGACCTTTATTTAAACATTCAGGATGCAGTAACCATGTCACTGCCAAAGTGCATACTTTTAAACACGTGTATGTATTCTCAATTCAGCACATACATATAAACATGCTGAGAAAGTTTGGACATGTACAGGTTGGACTGCCAGTAGGCAGATGGGGTGGTGTTATTTTCCTCCCCTTGTTCAGAATGAGCAGATCATGTGACTGTAAACTATACCACATTTTATTGTTTGGGAAAAGGAACTCCATTCTGCCTGCACAATGTTCCCATATAATGTCATTTATCAATTTACAGTAAATACTATTGCGCACTAATAATGCAGGCAGATACCAGGAAAGCAATTACTTGCAGGGATACCGGCAAGGAATGGGGTATATCTGAAATAGAAGATGTAAATAATATCACCATGAATATACAAGAATATGCACCAAATAATCCAGTATAATACAATATGAATTGACAGAATCCATTCATAAAGGGTAAGGTATAAATGCATGTAAAAAAAGAGTCATGGAACATTGTGGCCATTTCACACTACTAGGTGTTGCAAAGCAATAGTCCTGACCCAAAACTATTCAATGACTCAATTTTCCTGTTGTTGTGTACTGTAATGCAATATGGTCATTGACATTCTGTCATTATTCACAGCACATTTTGTGTTCATGGGACAACTATTGTGACCAGTTAAGTCATGAATGCTTGTTGGATACTTCGATTACCTATCCTTTCAAAGGTTAATTCTGTTGCCATTTTGATGGCATACTGAATGTTGGAAGATGAGACGGAGAAAAACATGGCCACAGAAAACAAGGCAACTAGTAGAAGAGAGAAAATGCTCTTCTTGTTGATTTCATACATCATAATGTCAATTACTTCTTAAACAAAACACAAAGAGAGGCAGTGCAGATCCATCTGTCATGTCACAGCAAACCTGCGACTCCATTTCCCAGAATGCATCACAAACTACAAACATGGCTGACGATGACTACAACTAAATAGACACACAGACACGTTCACCCTCTCCGGAATTCTAATCTGCCACACCTGTTCACACCACCCTCACACTCACACCACCCTTTAAAAAAGACTGCTCATTCACAATAACTTTGTGAAGTAAATGCTCAGTTGCTTTACTCTCTGTCATTACCAAGCCTTCCTCTAGTTTTGCTATTCTCGCTGTTATTCTGTTTTGTCCTGGACTCTGACTATCTGCCTTACCTGCTCTAATCTGTTTGCCTGATCACCTGACCATTGTCTGTCTTAGTTTTTGATATTGCATTGCCCTTTGGATTATATTCTCTCATTAAAGGGGCAATACCTGCATTTGCTTCCATCTCCACGCCCATTACATGACAGACTACTTTGCCTTAACGCGGATGCAGCAGGTCCTTCGGACTGGCAGCAAGCTGTCAGGGCCCACAGGCAGCTTATGGGAGAACATCACCAACAGCTTGTCGAGCTCACTGCTCAAGTCACTTGACTTTCTCAAGCTCTGGTTGTCACACAGACTCATACTCCTCTTCCTCCTATGCCGATGCCAGAGAAATATGCAGGTGATACTGCACAGTGCAAGGGCTTTCTCCTGTATTTGTTGTATTTCGCCAGCTATGAAGAAATGTCTGAGGCAGGTAAGAAAACACACTTCATGGAGCTGCTGACCGGCAAGGATCTGACCTGGATGACGGCGGTATGGGAACGAGGTGGCGAGCCCATCTCCTCCTATGAACTGTTCACAGGGTTGTTTTGATGTGTCTTCAACCACTCACACAAAGGCAAAGAAATACGTAGGGGAACAACTGCTCACCCTCATCCAAGGTGCATGCCACATAGCGGAATATGCTTTAGAGTTTTGCACCATCGCTGCAAGAAATGGATGGAACAAACCCGCACTAAAAGCAGACTTTTTCAATGGTTTGAACCCAGAAGCACTGATGGAGTTAGCCTGTCGCAAGGAACAACTTCACCCTCGATTCGCTTGTTGACCTGTCCAACTGTCTGGAAGCCATCACACACTACGGAGCGAGGGAGCCCCTATTATCACCAGCACCACGTCTGAGCCTTTGCAGCTGGGACACCCTCTGAGCCTTTGCAGTTGGGGCACACTCGGTTCAATGAAGAGGAGAGAGAGGGGGCACTGAGAGTTGAGATGCTTCTACTCCGGCAATGTCCCCTCCATGCCTGTACTGGTATCAGGGAGAGTGAGATCTCCATACCCCACTTCCAAAGGGTGAGTCCTTCCCAGTTTTTCTCTCAACAAGCCTTGGTCCTACCAGTCATAGTAGAATACTCAGGAATGTTGTCTGTCCTGAGAGCACTGATTGACTCTGGGGCAGCAGGGAACTTAATTGATCAGGATGCTGTCACACAGTTCAACATCCCTGTCCATCCACTACAACAACTGCACAATATCTAGGCCATTGATGTAGCACCCATCAGAGGAGGTACCATCTCACACTGCGCAGAACCTCTCACTCCAGATCCGTGTTCTCCACAAGAAATCCATAATCCTCTACATCCCACCATCTTGTCCTCCCATGGCTAGAGCTACACAACCCCCTCATTTCCTGTCCTGACAGGCAACTCACATGCTGGTCTACTTACTTATTGTCTCCAAACCTCAGTCATTACTCTGGCTGCCACCGCTGTCGAAAGCCCTGACCATCTAGTTCCAGTCCAGATTCCACCAGACTATCAGGATCTCAAAGAGGTCTTCAGTAAGGAGAAAACCAGCGACTTACCACCACACCGGTCCGGTCATATGACTGTGTGATTGAGCTCCTTCCGGGAACTAGTTCACCTCATGGAAGGGTCAACCCTCTATCAGTGGCAGAAGTTATAGAGGATTACATTCAAGAGGCCCTCCAGCAAGGCTTCATTAGACCTTTTACATCCCTGACTTCTGCTGGCTTCTTTTTTGTGGAGAAGACGTGAGGTGGCCTCAGACCATGTATAGATTACTGGGGCCTTAACCAGTGTTTGTGAAGTATTGTTATCCTCTGCCTCTGGTTCCTGCAGCCCTAGAACAGCTTAGATCAGCCAAAATCTTCACCAAACTAGATCTTTGCAGTGCATACAACTTGGTCAGAATCAGAGAGGGGGAGGAGTGGAAGACTGCCTTCAGTACCACCTCTGGCCCTGGTCGTGCCATATGGGCTCTCTAGTGCCCCCTCAGTGTTCCAGTGTCTTATAAATGACATCTTAAGGGACCTGTTGTGGAAATATGTAATCATATACATCGACAACATCCTGGTTTATTCCAGTTCTCCTGAAGAACACACTCACCACGTATACCAAGTTTTACAAAGACTCCTTCAGCATCAGCTCTGTCAAAGCAGACGTGTGAGTTCCATCAGAACACCATCTCATTCCTGGGTTACATCATCAGCTCTGAGGGAGTCACGATGGACCAAAGCAAGGTGAGCGTGGTGGTGGAATGGCCTACCCATCAAACTGTGAAGGATTTGCAATGATTCCTGGGCTTTGCCAAATTCTAGAGGTGCTTTATATGAGGATTCAGCTCAATAGCACACTCCTTATAATCCCTGCTGAGAGGCAAGCCTAAACGTCTGACCTGGAACACAGCCACCAAAGCAGCCCTTACTCAACTCAGAGAAGCATTCACCAGGCTCCCATCCTCAAGCACCCTGACCCCTCCAAGCCCTTTGCTGTTGAAGTTGATGCCTCGGAAACAGGAATTGGAGCCATCCTCTCAAAGAGGTTCAGAGATAAGCCCAAGCTTCACCCAGTTGCTTTCTTTTCAAAACAATTGTCCCCAGCAGAGCAAAACTATAATGTAGTCAACAGAGAACTCTTGGCTGTCAAACTAGCCCTGGAGGAGTGGCGACATTGGCTGGAAGGAGCTACCCATCCATTCATCATTTTCACAGATCACAAGAACCTCAAATATGTACAGCCAAACGCATAACACTACATCAAGCCATCACTAGCGAATGTTGTGTTTTCTGGTCACTGTACTTCACTCATTTCGAGTTCACCCTGTCTTATTGGCCAGGGTCCAAAAACACCAAGGCTGATGGCCTCTCCCGCCTACATGGCACAGTAGTCAAAGAAAACACTGAAGAATACGTTCTGCCCCTTCATGTGTTGTAAGTTCCATTGAGTGGAAACTGGATCAGACCCTCACATGCATACATCGATCTCAAGTTCCATCTTCATGTCCTCCTAATAAACTGTTTGTTCCTCAGCAATACAGACTAGAGCTCATCTGCTGGGCCCACACTGCTGGAGCCACAGGTCACCCTGGCATCCAATGTACCTACCATCTGTTGTGGGAGAAGTACCGATGGCCAAACCCACTCAGGGATGTACATTGTGCAGTATCTTCATGCTCAAAGTGTGCCCACTCAAAGGTACCGCAAACACTACCAGCCGGCAAACTCAACCCTATACCCATACCCGAATCCCCCTGGTCACACATCTCCACTGACTTCATCATTGACCTTCTGGAATCTCAAGGCAACACGACCCTCTTAGTGATCAGTGAGCGATTCTCCAAATCATTGCCTGATTCCACTATGCACATTAGCCTTCACAACAGCTGAGCTGCTCTTCCAACATGTCCTCTGATACTTTGGAATCCCAGGAGAGATCATCAGTCACAGGGGACCTTAGTTCACTTCCAGGATATTGTCCAGTTTTATGGAAAATTTGGGAATAACCGTCAATCTCAAAGGCTAACATCCACAGGCTAATGGTCAAGTGGAACAAGCCAATCAGGAACTATGGCGGTTTCTCCAGACATTCTGTGCAGCTAATCCTGAAGATTGGGCCAAGTTCATCCCTTGGGCTGAGTATGACCAAAACTCCATGCGTCATTCGGCAACTCATCTCACCCCATTCCCCCATTATAGTATGTATTAGGCTACCAAACTCCCTTGTTCCCAAGGAACACCAACCCCACCGACTCTCCGATTGTCGACCAGTGGTGTCAAAGAAGCAAACAAGTCTGGGAAAGTACCCACCAACGTCTTCAATGAGACACGCACCTACAAACAGAATGCCGATCATTGTCGCAGCGAAGATCCCCAATATCAACCAGGTGATGGAATTTGGCTTGCTAATAGAGATCTATACATGCAACCCCACACATGCAAGAAACTCTGCCTAGATACATCGACCCATTTAAAATCATTAAACAAATTAACAAAGTCACTTAAAAGCTGGACCTACCTCGACACAGCCCCATCTCTCTCCTCAAACCAGTCATCTCTGACCCACTAGCCACTGCAACCCAGTGACTCCATTTCCTAGAATGCACCACAAATTACAAACATGGCCGATGACAACTACGACTCCCAAACAAACACAGACACATGCACCCTCTCTGGAATACTAATCTGACACACCTGTTCCCAATCACACGCACACCACTCTTTAAAAGAGACTGCTCATTCACAATAGCTTTGTGAAGTAAACACTCAGTTGCTTTTGTCTCTGCTGTTACCAAGCCTTCCTCTAGTGTTGTTTATTCTGGTTTTGATTCTTTTTTGTCCTGGACTCTGATTATCTGCCTTACCTGCTCTAGTCTGTTTGGCTGACATTTGCCTGTCTTAGTTTTTGATTTTGCCTTGCCCTTTTGATTATATTCTCTCATTAAAGTGGCAATACCTGCATTTGCTTCCATCTCCACCTCCATTACATGGTACCATCCAGGTTGTGAGTTTTTAAACACCTATAGATGGTGTTCTGCTTTGTTGTAGGAGGCAGTTTGCTGTCATTGTGTGCCCACTTGTCCCCATATTTAGTATCCAATCATTTCAGTTTAGTAACCAATCAGGTTTATTAATTCAGAACAAAACTGTCTAGAATCATTACAACTTGTCATCGGCCATGAGCTTCTCATGCTGCACAATGTAATTACCACTATAACTATCTGTACATGTCTGAAGATGGATAATAAAGATGTAAAGGACTACAGTATGGAACTTGTGCATCCCTGGCACTACCTCAGTAGTTTCAGTATGCTGGACTAAACAAAGATTCATCCAAAATTAGGTATCCTTTAGAATTTTGACGTATCATCAATATTTCATTTAAGTATCATTTCTCAGTACTTTGCCCACCCCTGCTAATCACCTTTATCCTATGAGGAAATATTCTATCCCAATGAGAGTGGACTCTTTCATTATGATAATGCCCCTATCCACAGGGCATGAGAGCTCACTGAATGGGTTGATGAGGAGGAAAATGATGTAGTTCACATGCTGTGGCCTTCACAGTGACCAGATCTCAAACCAGTTGAACACTATGGGAACAATAGACAGTACTCCACCACCATTATCAAAACATGAATTGAGGGAATATTTTTGGAAGAATGGTGTTCATCTCTCCAGTACAATTCTATAAATTTATAGGATCTTTCAAGGCACATAGACACTGTCCTGTTGGTTTGTAGTGGCCCAACATCTCACCATTTACGCAGTATCTTTAATAAAGATACAGCCAATCTGAGCTTGTAGAGCAGTATCAAAAAGGCATTTAAAATTTGTGTAAGGTGCCGTAAGTAGCATGCACACAAAGGTATTCGGTGACTTGATAATGCAGAGAAACTGATGCACATGAGAACAGTTTAGTTCTACGAGCACTGACCACTCGGACATGTACTTCACTTTCCATTCAACACCAACATTTACAATTCTTGAGATGTATATGTGGGAATACAATGAATGATCCCACTGAAATGATTGATAAGTCTTAACCAACCCCTTTCCTTCATGAAACACAGAAGTCAACTCTGAAACACAGGAGTACATACTGTTTGAACATCATAAACTTTTTGCTGATTTATGTAAGAGCATATCTAAGTACACTTTACATGAAACACATCCACAGAAGGTTCATCCATATGCCTGTATTCTAATGTTGCCAACTACAACAATTCAAAAGTATTTACTGGTAAGCTGTGGAGGAGGCTGGAAATAAACTAGAGCAACAGTCTTTCACATGTTAAATGTTGTATATCAGAGCCAGCAGAAAGTGAGACATTTCAAAACACCTCAACACAGTAGTAATCCTCCAGAGTGAAGGATTAAACAATGATTTAATAAAAGCATATTCTTTCACCCTCCCATTGTCTGTCTATAAACTGCAATGAGCTGTGTGCAGTGCCGCAAGTTTTATGTAGTGTTAATGTGGTGAGCATACAGGTGACAAGTCTAATTTAGTCCCTCCCTTCACCCAGACAATGAGAAAAATAAGCTTTAATCTCCTCCTAGTGTTTCCATATAAAAACTGCTTTTGTCTTTCTCTAGATGGTATGTAAAAGCAAGTACAGATGAAGAGCATCGTACAGTACAGTGTACAATACAGCATACAATACATGTACCATGTATGTACTCTATATATAAAATATTAAAAATAAAACAACTTTTTTATTAATGAAGTGGAAAACGTTAGTAGCCTGACGCATTAATCATTTAGCATAAATTTAGGGGTTACACTTTAAATAGCACACAGTGTGAATTTATGGTAATTCTTTATATAAGCAATTAGGAAAAGCTCTGATGGTAATTTATGTGAAATCCCTCACAAAAAAATACAGAAATGAGTGGCAGCGAAATGATGCTGTAAATCTGCATATTAATGAGTTCCTGTGAATCTCACTGATTGCTGCCACAATTAAAATGCCGGCAAAGGGGCACCACTCGTGCTCCACGTGCTACAGCAAAAACGAGGGAGGGAAAAAGCGACAGAGGGGGACGGCTAATGGCAGCTTTTTAAATATATTTTCTTAGAGAGCTATTGATTTGCAGCATGGAGTAATTAGCAGGTTTCCTTGAAGACGTCTGAGTCCACTGCTTAGAAAGCTCGTTTCCAGATCACCATCATTACTGAGTTTAAGAGTGCCAACTCACTCACAGAAAAAGAGAATGAGAGATATACACTTCTGGGAATTAATAAAATTGTAACTAAAATTACATTCTCTCAGTCTTCTCATTCTCAGAATTTTAAAATGTAGAGTTAATGAGATGGAGATTTCATAACATCAAAGTTTTGTTTTTTTTAGTTAACTTTTCTGTGGCGGGACAGAGAAATGGACAGAGTGAGTGGTAAAAGTGTGAGCACTGGATTGTGAATGCTAAATTCACTGAATGTTGGGTATGGATCAAGGCCAGGTCAGATGTGGTAACTGTTTTTCAGTCCTTGATACAGAGTGTGTGCAGATGTTCTCTCACCAGCCTTCTGGCCACAGTCAGCTCAAAGGGTCAACCTAGTTGGGGAATTGTTCTTCCTAGGCAATGCTAATGAAACATTCATGGTACTCTCTCTCTCTCTCTTTCACGCTCTCTTTCTCCTTCTCTCTCATATGCACACTTGGCTATTTGTGTTAGCTGCAATGACCATGACCTCTTGACCTGCTAGGCCTCTCTTTTGTCTACTTTGTGTTATTCCAGAATTATCCCTTTAATCCATTGATTTTAAAAGCATTATTATCCTTACAGACCTCACCATACATTTATGCAGTTTAATCTGTGATTTTATCATTTTTTTTACTCTTGCGGCAACTATTTGAACTGGGTTTTGGCCTTTGGGTCTTGGATGTTTTGTGACTAAATTAATACACTCCAATTTTTTTTTAAATTTAGAGAAATACATGTGAAGGTACACCAGGCTATCGATCAGAGTAAGAGGTCAATGTGTCTGCCTTCACAAGCCATATGATCTATGTTGAGATAAGTATTGTTTATTTGCCAAAATGGTGCAAGTTAACTTGATTATGGGGAGAATTTCTCATTGCTCTCCAGACCGGTGAGGCTCCAAGGGGCAGAGTGTGTCCGGGATGTGCAGGGAAATCTAATTAAACTTCATTGCACTCCCTCATCTGTCCCAGAGACTAGCCATGTGAGCATCTATCGCTGTTCTGCAGCTGACCCTATGTAACATACACACAGACTCTTTGTCTAGCCACTGTCTCTGCACTTCTTTTTAAGCGTATTAAACATAGTGTGTGGATTACTCATTGGAAGAGAAAAATTCTCTTTGCCTTATCCCAGCACTTTTACTTAATCCAGAGAGATTCAGCCTTGATAAAGTGTCACAACATGCAGCTGCAAAATCATCTGTGGCATAACCTTAAGGGAAAACTTTACACCAGCAAGACAATAAAGAATGGGGAAGATCTCAAAGTCTGTGTCTTAAAGACATAGTCGAGTGGAGGTTTTTTTGTTGTTGTTTTTTTTTTTTTTAAGAAAAGCCTGACCTCATCTCGAACATCAATGGCATATGCACAATTGGTGTGCATAATGTATAAACAAAGTTACCTCATACTGAGAAACCACCTGCTTATTCAGAACTCTAAGAGCAGTTAAAACGCAGTCAATAGATATTTGTGGGAAAAAAAAACATTTTTGTAAACAACTTTCATGAATTCTTTAGTCAAATATATATTTAGAAATTAAGCTCTAAATATATAATAATTCATTCTTTCAGAAATGGGACTACATTTGAAGAGAGAAGAGTCTGTGATTATGATTTCACTACGCACACAAATACAGAGGTATGACACTGACTCATTATATATATATATATATATATATATATATATATATATATATATATATATATATATATATATTGGTGCATTTCTTTCCTGATTGTTTTAGACCCTTCTTTGTCTTTTTAAGCCATGCAATGCACCATCACATGTATTAAAGGTGTTATACAAATCAAGATTTTCATTATCGTCATTATTTTTGAATTATTACTATTTATACTCTTACTTAATTGTTGCAAAATGCACACAAAGTTATAAAACTGCAATAACTAAAATAACAAATTCAATAACATGTTCTCCTTGTCTCATGCTTTATTGTAGGACTCTAATACCTGTTTTGAAATCTTGTAAAATAAATAAATAAATAAATAAATAAATAAATAAATAGACACATTTCCAGTATGAGTTTAAAAGAACAAAATTACAAAATTATTCTTTTAACCACTTCAGCTGTTATCAATATTTATTTTGTAAAAGAAAAATAAAATCATTTACTGTGATCTGGCAGAATGGATCCCAGAGCTGTTGGGTGAGACTGAATAAAAAACAAGTGTAGTGTTGTGTAAGACATGCTGGTGCATACATCCTAAGTTACCCATGTCTCCATAATTTTATGAGCTGTGCCGTTGTGTGCTGTAGATTTGCGTAGATTTGCTCCCAGGTCATCGCAATCTACTAGCTTTAGCACTCATACACATGCATGTGCTTTCCCGTGTGACAAGGTTCATTACCGATGGCTCCCAGGAATGACCTCATTTCAGCTCCTTCACACTTTGAGGACGCCACTTTGTTCAATTGCCCTACATGGGAACTTTCAGTAATGGGGACAGTTGATTATATTACTTTGGTTATTTTACTTAATGCCCAAAACAGGAGATAAATTTAAAAATCTAGGGCAACTAATCGTGCTCAGATTTTTTTTTCTCTTCCTTATCTTTATGTATCTATTTCTTCTCTTATGCCCTTTTTCTTCTCTCTGTGGTATCTAGAGGAAATCACTTCATTTGACCACTGACACACTTCTCTTTCTCTCTCTCTCTCTCTCTCTCTCTCTCTCTCTCTCTCTCTCTCTCTCACACACACACACACACACACACAGATGGAGATGGTGGTCTCTCTGTGTGACCGATTATTTTTTAACCCCATTATTTTCAGTAGACACAGCTGCATCTCTGGCACAGTGTATGTGAGTGAGAGAGCGATGTTGAGAGGGAGAGTAACCCGAGGGTCACGTTCGCTAGCCTTAAATTACATTTCTCAACAGGACGGAAGCAGAAGTTGTGCAGAACGATTGTTTCACTTTGGATTTGTACAGGGTGCTGAAGAGGCCCAGAGCCTCATCCTGCCAGTGTGTGTTAGCAGCAGTGTGACTGGATTCACAGGGCTGCAGGCCACAGGTATATCACGCATCGCTGCAGTGTGGATAAACTCACAAAGAACCCTGTATCACCTTCTCACACTCAGTCTCACAGATGTGTACACACACCATGCTGTTGGTGCATTTGTTTATATAGTCATGGAATCATGTCCAGTGTGGGTGAGCCTGTGCCCATGATAGCTCAGATTCCTGTTCTTGGCTGATGGGAGTGGAGCCTAACGTGGTCTCCTGTTGTTGTAGCTCAACCACCCAGAGGTTCGATGTTTTGTGCATGCTGAGATACTTTTCTGCTCACCGTGCTTGTAAAGAGTGATTATTTGAGTTACTATATCCTTCCTGGCAGCTCAAATCTGGCCATTTTCTTCTGACCTCTCTTTTCCACCCACAGAACTTTAAGTTACTCAATGTTTTTGGTTTTTTTGCACCATTCTGTGTAAACTCTAGAGACTTGTGTGTGAAAATCGCAGGAGATTAGCAGTTTATGAAATACTTAACCAGCCCATCTGGCACCAACATCCATGCCACGGTTAAGGTCGCTGAGATCACACACATGTTTCCTCATTCTGATCAGTATCTGCATGATTTTTTGTATTTCACTGCTGCCACAGGATTGACCAATTCGATAATGTAAATTCATACATGTGCAGGTGTACAGGCGTTCCTAATAAAATGGACGGTGAGTGTTTTTCACAAACCAGATTACATTACTCTTCTCTTATTTAAGTAAAAAAATCTGTTGAGTATTTTATAAAGAAGCTTTCATGTATTACTATTTGAATTAAATACATAACAGCACAATTTTTTAAACAAAGCAACTGATGTGCAAACATGATATTAATATATTTTTCACACAAAAATATATCAAATGGCTAAAATGTGGTTTGTCTTGTTTTTGATAAATTACATAAATTTTAATAAAAACCTTTTTTTTAAACGTATTGGCAGTAGGCCCATCTGCAGTGTATATATAACGTCTGATCCAAACTGAACTCCTTTTAAAGCTCATATCTGACTTTTTATTTTATCTATCCTCACCTCACCCCTCTGTTCTTTTTTTCAACCACACTCCAAAGGTCCCAATCTGGATTTCATTGGAAGAGCTTAATACTTATGGGGGGATTTTTTTTTTTTTCCAAAACCATCTGTGCCATTGGTCTTTGCTGTTCCCGAGGAGCAGTCTGGTGCATGCGGTAAAAATCAAACACAGTCCTGTTTACCTAAGCAGGGTGAGGGTGAGCAGTCTCTCCATCAGCTGCAGCTGTATCTGTGCCAGACCCTGGTTTTACTGTCACCAACCACAGGCACTGATTTCTCACGCAACATGATTCGGTGGGTTCTGCATAATCGATTTTCCTTGGCTGAACATCACACTGCTGGCCAGCCCATATCAAGTTTGTCTTTGCCCAGAAAGAGTTGCCAGTACAGAGGGAAAGCACACTCTGGTCTGTGTGGTCTGTGTGTTTGTGTGGGTGTGCATGTGTGTGTGTGTGTCTCTCTCTCTCTCTCTCTCTCTCTCTCTCTCTCTCTCTTTAAAAGTAGGCTGTAACTTTGCTTGCTACAGATCTACACATGTCAGAGACTGAGCCTGGCCAGAGCTAGTGTCAGAGTTGTGAAAGTTTCTCTCTCTCTCTCTCTCTCTCTCTCTCTCTCTCTCTCTCTCTCTCTCTCTCTCTCTCTCTCTCTCTCTCTCTCTGCCTGTCTTTCTTTGTCTTGTGTTGTGGATGGCTCGTGGCTCAGAGTCATGCCAGATAAAAAATCAGGCTAAGAGGAGGAGAGGACTTTGGCTAAACTGGCAACAAGATCAGAGTCTGGAAGGAGGCCTCAATCTGCACATATTCCCTTATAAGTAATTCATCTGAAGAGGCCACATGATCGAGGGCCTAGGGGCTTTTGCCCCACTGTTTTCAGTACTGTCTGCCCCTGCCTGTCTCTGCCTTACTATCCTTCACTCTGTAAGTGCAATTCAGCTCCAATCTCCTAGACCTAGCCCCCATCTCTTCTACATGACCCCCTGAATGATCCCCAAGCACGTCATTTATCTCTATGCATCATCATACCGGCATAGTGGACTGAACTAACACTTAAAAGTAAACTGATAAAATGTAATTACTGTTGCCTTATGTGAATGTCAAGAATTTCTCTGCATGTGTTTGTGGATGTGAATAAGATTGTTTCAAATAGGCTTCTGCATGGGCTTGTGTACTACTCACTTTGGATATAAATGTGTCTGAGTGTGCTAGAGGTTATGGGGTTCAGACAATTTGCTACATTCTACCCTGAACACCAAGTTTTAAAATTAAATTGTTTTTACATATCATGGCATATCATCCATTTTATAATGCGGAGAAAGGAGGGTATGACCCTGAAGTAATCTAAACATGCAATCTTCATTTCTAGAGCAAGAGAATATCATTGGTGAAATTAACAGTGTGATAACTGCTGCAGTTTTATTACAAAACACATCCACTTTAAAGCGAAATCTGACAGAAGAGAAATAAAATAATTCATTTATTTCACTCTCCTGTGCATGAGACACTTTTGCATGAATTATAGCTCCAACCGAGACAGAGATTGTCACAAGATTGACACTTTCCACAAAGTTCAGCACCACTGGCTTCCCCAGGTCTGGCTGTCTTTTCTCAGCTTCCATCACTCTATGCTGCTGCTTCCCGTGGGCCTGTGGAAAGAAATCAAATCCGCTGAGTCTTGCTATTAAATCAAGCTCTCGCTTTGGCTTGCCTGATCATGGCTGTTTTTTCCTGCCTCCTGTCACATGAGAGCAGCTGGATTGGACGTGGCAGTGCCCATTGACTGCACGGCTTGATGTGGTGAGGTGGCACTCTCTGTGAGGCTAAAGTTACGGTCTCTGCAGTCTTCACAGCTCTGCTGCATGCATGCATGTCCCACCATGTGTGTGAAAGTTAGCCCGGGATTCAAGTGGGCTCACTGTAAGAAGGTGTTGAAAGGCTCTGAATGCTCCTTGCGGTTGATTAAATGAGTGCTTGAGAGCGGCAGCAGCCTGAGATGGGGGAAAGCCCTCCTAGCATAAACAAACACACATATAGAGACATTTACATTGTGGGCTGAGGGCAAAGTCATCATGGACTGTCATATCAACATCTGTTTAACATTATGCGTACAAATATTTTAGCAGTGCTACTTCCAGCATTAGATGCCTTAACTGCTCCTCTAAGGACTTCCAAAGAAGCTACAGAGGTCAAGGGTATGAAGAAAAAGTAAGGGAAGAAACAAAGAGAAATGGGGGTGTTTGGAGAAAGTTTACAGGGAAAGATTCCTAGAGAACTGTGTGCCAAATTTTCTGCATAAACACGGTTGGCTGAAGGCCTTGTAGTATATGCGCCAGGATGAAAAAGTGAAGTAGCTTTCCGACTGTGAAACTCTGGGACCTGAAAGGGCAATAGACAGAAGAAAAAATGAAAAAGCTTGAAAAAAGGAGCTGTGGCATTCAGTCCACTTTATCCGCCAGAGAATGTTTGTCCAAGTGTGGATGTGTTTCGACTTGTGTTCTGTGCTAAAATGGATTTGTCCCTTCATGGCCATGGGCTAGTCTGGTTCATGATTGGCTGTAAATAAAGAGGTGAGGCAGCTGGGGGTGCATTAATAAGCCTAATGTCAAGTGGCACAGTGTGTGCCTGAAGATGTGAAGAGGCAGCCCAGTCCTAATGAAGCTCAACTAGGACATGGAAACATTGTCTCGTTGTCAGACAAACATCTTTCTGACAACACCACAACTCCAGAGTGAGAGAGAGACAAGAGTCTTGCAGTGTCTACAGCAGCCTACCCACTAATTCACTAAGAGAGAGGGAGAGAGAGAGAGAGAGAGAGAGAGAGAGAGAGAGAGAGAGAGAGAGAGAGAGAGAGAGAGAGAGAGAGAAGCCTGGGGATGCTGGAAGGGTCTGACATTGCATTCCTCCACAGCTGCGCTTCTAAATCAGGTCAACATCTAATGGGCAAATATGCATCCCCAGGTGACAAAAGAGTTTTTTGTGTTCTGGCTCAGACTCTCTCCTCTTTTAACTCCGTTGATTGCTTTTCCTAGTTTTCTGTTTAGCCCTTTCTCGTTTCTGTTTTTAGTTAATTTTATATACTTAAAATATTTTCTACCAAAAAACTGGGTTCGACTTTGAGTGTACGTAGAACAACTTGGAATTATTCTACAATTAGAAAGATGCATCTATCCATCCATTTTCTATACTGCTTATCTTTTACAGGATTGTTTTGGAGCCTGGAGATTATTCCAGGGATATTGGGGCACTAGGCTGGGCACAATATCATCATAGGGCACAATCACACACATATTCACATACCCATTCATACACTACAAACAATTTGGAAATGCCAATCGGCCTGGTGGGGAAACCAGAGTACCGAAGTAAACCCTGGAAGCAACACAGGGTGGAGGCGGGTTTCAAACTCCCAACCCCGGAGGTGAAGGGCAGATGTGCTTACCACTAACCTACAGCCACCACTAAGCCCCCCCCCAGCACCACCACCACCACCACCACCACCAATTAGGAAAGATGATAATTTCATATAAATGATATTAAATATGAAACCCTACAATTAGAAAACACTTTTGGTATAATTAAATAAATAAATAAAATACTACACAGAATTAAATACTCTAATAGTTAACGACATGTTTTTGCTGTGTTTTTCTTTTTTCAGAAATCTACAAGCATGATGGTTGGCTATTGAAAGATAATGATAAGGTTTCTTGCCATGCAAAATAGCCATGCAAAATAGCTCATTCTCAAAATTCAGGATGTTCTTTCTCTATGATATAATATTCTTATTTCTCTTCTTTTTCCTCTAATTGTTAAACCACTTTAGAAGAATGCCTCACTTTGTCATAAGCCATTTTTCCCATTGTCCTTTGTACCTAGCAGGAGGCTGCCATTACTGTCCAAAACCTCTATGAGAGTCCTTGTTCTCCTCTATCTTTCCACATTGTTCTCCTATTGATCTCCACATGGACAGCTATAAATCTACATTAAATAAGCAGGCCAAGGTTCCACAGTAAGAGCTCTGCCTATTGAGATCACAAAAGTGGAACAACAGAATGCTCTCATCCAGTGAACTAAGCTTTTTTATTAACTTTCATTTAAAAAGGAAACTCACCAGGCTTTTGTCAGACCATATGAATGAATCCTGCAAACCTCAATTACTTTACATTTTCATATAATTCAGTAATCTTTCCTGACCATGTGTAGTGGTTCAATTCAATTCATATTGTCCAAAAGTAGCTTTGCAATGTCTAGTTTTCTCATTCATTTACTTTTTATTATATAGTCTTTTTATATAAACCACTTTACAGACTGAATTCAGATAATACATACTAGTGAGCGCTCCAGAATCAAAGTATCATGACCTGCCATCACATAAACCATCCAAACACTTAAAATGACCTCCCAAACTGAAATAACAAAAATATAGAAATAATAAAGGCTATTCTCTGTATTAAGTACCTGCTCTACATTGTGGTAGTAAGTAGTGTGCATTGGATGTACACTGGATATAGAGTTTACCATGGGTAATAATATAGTGAACTACTATAAATGGTTTGTCTACTGAGAATTCAGACAACACAAAAAATAGCTAACACCCTAGTAACATCATATCCCATGTCTGGTTGTTCAACGTGTGAAGTGGGAAAAAACAAGCTAACCAACTAAAGTTAGTCAAAACTCTAATGTTGATGATAACCTTCTCAAAACAGCTATTAGTATGGTCAATGTTGTAGATTTAATCAAGTACTGTGTCTGTACATTCACGAATCTAAAGAAAATACTGCTATAAAGTCATTTAAAAGTAGAGAAGGGGTCATTTACACTGTTCACTGGGTGCGGCCATGTCCATATGACGGCACTCTGAAAACGGGGAAGGAATTGGTAGTTGAGAAGACTACCCCATGTTGGTTAGTTGAAATTTTAAGCTGAGAGGATGTTTCAGTGGTTTTTATCAATTGTAGGGGGAGAATTACAAGTTGCAACCTTGCCTTGAACGCAGTATAAGTTTTTTTGTATCCATAGCTGCTTGATGGACAAGTTGGCTCAAGTGTAGACAAGTATAATCATGTTTTTCCTTCTCTTATTCAATGACCAGAAAAAAAAACCTTATATGCTACAGACTTTTATTATGTATATTTAAACAAAATGTGCTTCACTGTGCTCGAATTTGCATATGATACAGAAGGAACCTTGAAAGAACCAGACAGTAAAGGAAACCCAATTTCCTCTGGGAAACATCAGACAGTAAGATTTTGATAATTATGGTATACAGTCAGTACAGTCAAAGTTACAAAGTCATTTTCAGAATATGGTAATGATTTTTGACATAGTCTAACATTTTTCAGGAAGTCCCACATCACTGTATAACTTTAATGGTGTCTAAACAATAAAAATGGATTGAATCTTACTTGTTGTTTACTTTTGAAATGCTAAGTGCTGGAAAACAGCTTGTCCTGCAAGCCAGTTGTATGAAATTTAAATGCTTGTAGAATTTTTAAAAAATTATTCCTTATACATTTTAAATCTCATAGGCTGAACATATATGTATGATGTCTATCAAATATGTAAATTAGCAAAATAATGTGTTTTTAACCATATAAATAATTTCAATGTCCTTTTATTAGCTATTTTAAAAACTTGTATTCTGAAATCACAAAAAAAAAGTTGTGGATAACTCCTTCCAGGGTCAAAGTTCATAAGAATGAGTGGCCTTTTGAACCAGCACCTGTAGATTTCCACACTCGATAAGTTATTCGTTTACTTGTAAATTCTTTTTTCTTTTTCTTGTGGATAATTTAGATTGGAGTGTCTTTGGAAAATAACATTTACAGGGGGAAAAAGGATTTAATATAATAATAATCTGTGATAAATTATGCGTGCTTTGAGATGCTGTTGACGGCATCTTGGAAAATATGTCTTTAATGTAAATTTGTAGGTTGTGTCCAGGGTCTTACGCTACTGCAAGCAATGGCACCACATTAAAGATCAAGAATATTGGTTATTCGTTTAAAGAGAATTTTATTACAGTTACAGTTTTCTAAAGAGTATATGGAAAAAAATAATTATTCTTCCAATATTTTGCTGGTCAGTGACTCACCATATTTTGAGAATGTTACAGTCTTGTGAAAGCGTTACTTGAAAGAAGTGCATATTTCAATTTGGATGTTGTTTCATTGTCTTTGTTAACTGTATGTGCTACACCTAGTGTATAGTGGCTAATATAAAGTGTGTATAGTGGAGGAGTCGAGAGTAAATGATCTGTTTCCGTTGTGTTGTCCCAGTTGAACTGCTTGGCTGTTAGTTCTATTAGCTCTGTAACTGCTCTGACAGGCTCTCTCACCTCAGCTCCATATGAGAGTGTGATGTTCTCCCAGGGCAGTGTGTTGAAAGATCCGTGGTGTGTGTTTCATCGTGGCCAATGTCCTGCTTACAGGTGAAGTTGAAGTGACAGTCTGTCGCGCTGTCCATGTCACAACGGCTCAATCAGTATGTGTATGGACATATCTCTCTCTCTCTCTCTCTCTCTCTCTCTCTCTCTCTCTCTCTCTCTCTCTCTCTCTCTCTCTCTCCCCCCCCCCTCTCTCTCCCCCTCTCCCCCTCTCTGTATGTTTGTGTGTGTGTGTGTGTGTCAGCACCTACTATATGTGCTAGTGCATGTTACTGTGCATCGATTCAATCACTGTCAGCAAAGGATATGTTCATGATGATGTCTTTGTTTATATAAAAATATTCCCTATTACTTCCTGTCACATGTTGCGAAAAGCTGCATCATGGATAATATCTTTCAACGAATAATGTGCATTATAGTGACAAACTTCTATTACACTGTGTACACAGCCTGAGACCATGGCAGGACACTACTTATATAGATGTATGGCCAAAACCACTGAGAGATGTTCCAAGCAATAAAACATGATGGGTCAATATTACAGGTATAGACCACAAGCGTGACAATTTACTGTAAATCATTCAGTGATGTGCTTGCTTCTTTGCTTCAGAGAACTTTTCAGCCTTCAGTGACATGATGCTATCAAGCTGAGTGAACTTGCTTCTATATTTATGTTTATTTGTCTTTTATTGCTGGATTTGAGTCGATGAACTTCAATGCTTCGTGTTTAAATGATGTTTCTATTGATTCTGTTGACTTTTTAGTGTCTCTTGTGAGATAACCAATTTATAAGGTTAGATCTCGATAAGTTTCTCAAAAATGAAGTGAGGTGAATACATTTAATAAAAACAGTTTCGCCATTATTTATTATCCTAAAAATGCACATAAAGAATATGCTTCTCTGCATGGCATTTTTTACTCAACCTATTTCCTACAGTATATCTCCTGCATGTGTGGACTGTATGTAGAGGCTTTAATTGGGATAATGATGTTGCTAGAGTTGTGAAAGAGTTCAGATGATGGGATTATGAACCCTGTTCCACAGCAGGGCCTGGACCTGGCTATGGCTCTCCTCATAGTCCTTAGGAACCTGCTGCCCTTTAAAACTTCTCCTCTCAGGGCTTACAAAGACCACGAGAAGACCCCAGGGAAAGAGAAGGGAATGAAAAGAATGCATTTTGAGTTTATAGGACTGCTCACTTCCTGTGTGAGAAAAGAAACAATAGTAATCCATTTAATTGATATCTCTGGCTCCTCTGTATGAGGTTGTATGAAGTATCTTCCCCCTGTTTCCTCAAAGTTCCCAGTCACTAGGCTGTGAATGCATATTCACTCTCTCTCTCTCTCTCTCTCTCTCTCTCTCTCTCTCTCTCTCTCTCTCTCTCTCTCTCTCTCTCTCTCTCTCACACACACACACTCACACTCACACTCACACACACACACACACACACACACACACACACATATTAGTTGGCCCATGTCACAGCGATGGATTGGTCCAGGCTTGAGTAGAGGTTAGAGCCAGCGTCCTGAGACCAGCGGCAAGCATTTGAAGGTGAGTGGTGCTGACAAAAAGAGGTGCCTGTGAGCCCCTTCATCCCTCGTCCTCACATTGTGCTAAGCAGCTGCTATTCAGGGAGTGCCAAAGCTGGACAAGTTTAAAAGCATATGCAGCATAAGCCGTCACTTAGGCTGTGCATGAAGGCATGTGAGATGAAAGAAGACTGATGATGCCACACTGAGTTTTGACATGACAGTGACTGTATAGTTCTCAAGCAGTCGTATGGATATGTTTGTGTGTACACTTAGACATGTGGGCAACATACAGCCTTGCACATGGATGTGTTTCAGCTGATTTGTCATAAAAGTTCTGCTTTGTGCACAGAGAGTGTATTGAGATCCGATTAGGTCACGTTAAAGTCCTATCATAGAGTGTTTAGTGGCTCAGAAGGACTGCATACAGTAAGTACTCAGAACATGGCGTGTGAATCACAGCCAGGAAATGCTGTAGTTACCCAGTGTATCTGTACTCTGTGATCTTACTGTATACAGCAGGAGAAATCTAAAGGAATCTCTAAGATTTCGATATTGTTGTAAGATTTTGACTTTTTGATGGAATCATCAATTATGAACAGTCAGTTCCTGAGTGATGGTTTTGATTTTAGACCATTACTGAACAAATTCTGTGTTCAGTTTAACCAGTTTGATCATTGTGCTTATATTCATACAATGGGGTCCAAAAGTCTGAGAGCACTAGTGAAAATACTTCTATTTTGCATTCTCTTCTAATTTAATACAACCATTTTTCATTGCGAATTATATTATTGGCATCATCTTGAGTGAATTTTTTAAATATTTACATGGATTTCAGAGTTTCGTAGTATTTTGTACATCCCATTTTTTTTCTTTAATGTCAGTGTGTGCTTGAGTTGGCATGGACTCCACAAGTTTGTGCAAAACTGTATGATCCATTTTAGTTCAAATCCATCGGAGTGTCATCTACACAATTGGGCATGAGGAAAATCTGACCTTTTGTACAAAGCAGCTAACATGGTCAGTATCACAAATTAGCTTACATTAGGGACATAGAACTGGTGCCAAATCTTGAATATTAAATATTCAAGATATTGAACATTTACATTCTTTGTTTTAAATATTTCACAAAAACAATTCTTAAATTTTAAATGAAAGAAAAAAATCCCAGATTTACAATGTGGTCTCAGACTTTTGGCCCCCACTGTATATACATATGTTATGAATAACATACTCAATAATGATATTAAGGAGATGTTTTAAGTTAGCTGTGTCTGCTGGCAACATAAACACTGAGCTTCAGGAAAGAAAAGAAAGAAAATACAAGCCTTTTATTAGTCATGTAGCCTCGCTGTTATCACACAACACTGCTATCAAATTTGGAAGCTAAGATAAGCACACAAGGTCACACAGTGGCTTAGTGGTTAGCATGTTCACCTCACACCTCCAAGGTTGGGGGTTTGACTCCCACCACTTCCTTGTGTATGGAGTTTGTATGGTCTCCCTGTGCTGTGGGGTTTCCTCCCCCAGTCCAAAGACATGCATGGTGGGCTTATTGGCATGTCCAAAGTGTCCGTAGTGTATGAATGGATGTGTGAATGTGTATATGATTGTGCCCTGAGATGGATTGGCATCCCATCCAGGGTGTACCCCACCTTGTGCCCGATGCTCCCAGGGATAGGCTCCAGGTTCTCCGCAACCCTGTAGGATAGGCAATATAGAAAATGGATGGATATAAGGATGAGCACATAAATATAATAATAAACAAGTTTTACCCAGCAGGATCAGTGATATTAGTGTACCATATTTACATTTACAGCATTTAGCCTCTTCTCTTATCCAGATGCGATTTAAGCCTCTGGTATACTTAGTATTTTTTACGCATACACATAGCCTTTCAAAGTATACTCCATTTGAAATGTACACGTACACAGGTGGTTGACATATGCGCATTACGACAACTTGCACTACCCCTCCTGGCCTACAACAGTCAGTACAGACCAGTAAAGCAGCTCTTTTGGTGTGAGGGATGACAATGAAGAAGAATCACAACAACACAATGAACAGTGCTTGGGCAATCTCTCGCCATGTTTAGCACCCAGATGCAAATCCTTATACACTTTAAGCCTAGCGTTATACAAATGTGGGTACTTTCTAACCTGTACTCGTTTCCATCTCTTCCATTTTCTCTTCAGTTTCCTTGAGAATCAACTGCCCTTGGTCAAAGTTGCCACCTTGTGAAAGAACTAAATATTGCAAAATAATTAAATGCGCATGTGTGACCTATGCGTACAGAGCGTGTACTCTACTGATTAAATTTGCATCACGCGTACTGTACGCTGTTCCTAGCGTACGCATAAAAAGTGAAACGTACTTCCTGCTTTAGAGAAGTGCTTCTAGTCTCTATCAAAACACATCCTCATGCTAGTTCACTTGATCATGGACTAAGAGTACCATCAGTCTAAAGTCCATGTTGGGGAGGGTTTTTTCCCCCCACAATAGCAATGTATCTATGTTTCTTCAAGGGGGATTCTCCAGCCATTTTCGCCCTCTGAAGTTTGGGTGTTTTCTTTATTGTAATTACCTTGCTGTTATAATTAAACCTACAATTTCTTACCTATTAGCAAACAAGGTCTTTCCTCTCTATTTGGGCTTTAGCAGTGGCCCAATACTGTCACTGGCGTGGCTGGTGCTACATTACTCATCACACTGGGCTGGACTGTGTTACACCGCCCAGAGGAACAGGAATAAGCAGACCAGCCACCTCAACACATACTCATACTACACCATACATAACACTATTTCAGAACAAAGCTTAATGTAACATTGTTTCATGATCAACGATCCAGCAATTATTAGAAGAATTATTATGGGAATACAGCATGAGAAAATAAAAGTCCAATTAACACTATACAATGATATTCAGTGTAATATGAAGAGTGTAATCACAGCGACATTTCATCATGATTGGTATTCATGATTAGCATTGTTCTATCTTATTATACACATACTTCCAGAGGAATATAAGAGCATTGCTTTGAGTCTGTGAGAATTGTTTGCTTTATGTGTTATTTAGCTTCTCGCCTTGCTGTGCAATTGTAGCGCAGTTTCAGCAGAAGTATTTCCAGGCCTAGCAAAGAGGAATTGGATGGGGTCTTAACTTTCCCTTCATCTACTGGCCAATCTGAGAACCTACTTTTTCTCTGCCAGTGTTGAGCGGATAGGCCAACAGTAGCTAATAATAGGTATTGACTGGTTCAATGTAGGATGAATAGGGTTCAGTATTGGATCTCCAATGTGCCCCAGGTCACACAACCAGCTACACTGAGAACATGTCTCATAGGACCAAACAAAAAAAGAAGACATTTTAAACTTTCATGACTGAGACGAAATCTGTACTATTTTGCCTTTCAGGGATTAACTCTTTGTTCTCAAAGCGCTAGGCAATCAATAAGAGAAAGAGGGTCCAGACATCTCTATTGCAAAACACACATCGGAAGAGAGACCCTGCTGCTCTCAACACACATGTGCTTATATACACACTCTCGTTCTATCCTGAGAGCTCTCACTGCTCGCGGTGGTTCCTATGAACAAAGATGGACATATAGTAAAGAGCAAAAATCTGAGTCTGCTACCAAGAGCTGGTGTAATCTTATCAGTCAGAGATTAATACAAAATATTAATTAGTTGATGTGTCTGCATTGGTTTTCTCCAAGTTGTCCGGTTTTCCTCACACCTCCCAAAACATTGGCAGTAGGTGGACTGGCTACTATAATTTACGTGTTAAGGTGTGTGCGAATGAGTGTGGAACCCGTGATGAATCCAGTCTCACACCCAGTGTTCCTGGGACAGGCTCCAGATCCTCCACAATCCAGACGAGGGTAAAGTGCTTAATGAAGATGAGTAAATGAATGAATGAGTTGATATTTAGAATTCAAGAATATATTATTAAATTAAAGATAAAGATATTGAAGATTATTTAAAATATATTATTAAAATAATTTTATTTAAAAATACAATGAGATAACCCTTTCTTTATTTTTTCTCTCTCTTTGAGAAATGTGTAATATGAATTTGAATGAATATCCTGTTTGTCTATACACCATATATTTCATGAAATTGAGTGTATTAAAATGTAAAAATGTTAACATTTAAAATAAAATGTAAATAAAAAATAAATAAAATCATGTCCCTGACCAGGATAAAGTGGTTACTGAAGATGAATGAATGATAAAATGTTAAATGGAAATGTTAGTCACTATTAACATCAAATATTAGATACATTTGTATGAGTCTTTTTATGCTTATGTATTATATATAATAATAACCTATTTGACTTACATGTATAGTGTGGAATGAAGAAAGAAAAGCCCTTTCAATTTAATCTTGTTTTACAGGTGATGAAATAAAAATATTTATTTAAACATATATGTTGTTGACTAAATTTTCTATAAAAGGTTTTGAATTGTTTTTTTTTTTCAACTGGATGAGCATCTATATATTTTCTTACAACTTCATCAATAGAAGAAACAATTGATTTGCTCGCTCAAATCCATACAAAATGTTTATATTCGGCTTTCTGAATGTATGATAGATACAACACAGTCTTACAATTGCACTCAATCTGTACCAAAAGTTAACCCTTAATAGAAATTCTGCACAGGTATAAGGAATGTAGACTTTATCAATAAATAGTTCTGTCGCTCTCTTTCTTTCTAACCCTCCATCCACCCCATCTGTCCCTCTCTCGCTCTTGCTTAAGCTTTTTCCTATTCTATCAAGCCTGTCACTCCTGATTATCAGATTTCACTTCAGCACCAAACTCCCACAGCCACTGACACTCAGCCAGAGAGAGAGAGAGAGAGAGAGAGAGAGAGAGAGAGAGAGAGCGAGCGAGCGAGCGAGCGAGCGAGCGTGTTCAAAAGACCTATTCCATGTGTGCCAGCTACGCACACGCCACTGTGTGTCTTGCCACTATGTGGCAGTTGCATGTAATGAGTGTGACGTCTGTGAGTGTGGGTGCGTGTGTGTGTATAAAGACAGGGACTGTGATCATGAGTACTGACAGCTACCCCCCCACCCCACCCCACCCACCCTCCTCACTCTGCTCTCTCTCGGTGGGAAAGAGCCTAATGAGGGGTTCACAGGCTGTGAACTGATGGCCCCTCTCAGTCCACCTTCACTTACACACACACGCACAGACACACAGACACACACCGAACCTGAGCAGCTGGCCTCCACACCACCACATTGTCACACATCTTACTTTCTCTTTTCTTCTCTTTCATCTGAGTGTGTGCCACCGGAGATTTCACCCAGTCGACTAATAACTGCTCAGCCTGCACACACATACACACACACACCTCCATGGGGTAGTGAAGCTGGGCTAATGAGTATGAGCACTCTAAGGCCTATTGCACTGCTCTTCTGTGTTGTAGAGTTTGTGTGTGTGTGTGTGTGTGTGTGTGTGTGTGTGTGTGTGTGTGTGTGTGTGTGTGTGTGTGTGTGTGTGTGTGTGTGTGTGTGTGTGTGTGTGTGTGTGTGTGTGTGTGTGTGTGTGTGTGTGTGTGTGTGTAAGTAAAAGCCTTGTCCTCTGTCTTATTACAGGTGAGAATAGAGGGTCAAGGAGGGTTAATGTGGCAGTCTAGCACCAGAGTTTATAGGAGGAATAGGTCCATTGTTTGCACCAGTCTCAGGCCACAGCTCTCTTCTGCGTGAATTTTCACAATGTATCCATAAATGGCAATACATTTTGTTTGTGAATGAATAACCTGGCTCCATATACCTTATCGGAAAAAAGAAAATCACCAATTTTACACTTTTTTCAAAGCATTAACACATACTTATTCACTCATCAATCTGAAAATATATTTTTTTTCTTTGCCATGTTTGTGAGTGGAACATGTGACCCAGGAGAGTATGAAGGTGTGATGGATGATAGCAGGGAAACATCAGCAGGTGGATTAAAGACAGGAGAGATGTCAGAGAGTGTACTTTTCAGCATCACATTTTTAAAGCCCTCATTACTGTGATCTTCGCTCAGTAAAGTTGAAACTTTTGAGTGAAACCAGAAGTGGTGGTGAAAAATATATGTAAATCTAGAGTGAAACCAGAAAATAAAATTAAACAGTCTACACAGAAAATCTGATTCTCTAAAATGGTCTTCTGTCTAGCAGCCCCTGGTGGGGTGGAAACCAAGAACAGAGAACCAATGCACAGATGACCAGGTGTGATGCTAAGCTCAGCTACTAAATGTATTTTTAATTGAATGGTTTAATGGGTCTGATCTAATCTGGGCCATTTGCCTGCTATAACATTGATATTCCACTGAATTGTTCCATGTTATATGCGTAAGATGTAACGAGAGTAATTAATATCACCATAGCAGGCCAGAGTCATTTGGTAAGAAGGTCAAAAACTGATGAGATCCCTAAAGAGTTGACCCAGTTGAGTGTCATTATTTGGAGGCAGTTTCTTAGGGATGCTGTTTTCTAAAGTTGTTTTCCAGCTAGTTGTGGAGATGGTCATTGTTTTCAATAAAATGAAGCATTTAATAAAGTTAACGCAAGTGGTTTGATAAAATTGTTGCAAATTGGACTCTTTCAGAATCGAGGCTACGTCCTCATTAATCTGGATAAATTTGAAAACGCATCTTTTTCTCTACATTTTGAGTCTGAGACGCCATTTTTATCCAGCAGGAAGGGAGCTTTTAGAAAAAACTTTCCCAAGTACATAAATTGTAAAAGATTGCATTTTTAAATATACACCTGATGGAAATGACACAGCCCAAAGCTTCTTACGTATTACGTATATACACAGTATAGGGATATAAGCTTTTTCAGCCATTTTAGTGTGCACGAGCAGGTTTTGGAAAATGTCTGAAAATGCCAATGGTTTCAAATTAAAATGCAGTTTTCAGATCTATCCGGATTAATGTGGATGTAGCCTGAGAGAATAGATACATACTACAATAACACACAAGCTAACACATTCAATCACATATGACTGGTTGTGGTGTTGTTCTTGCTGCTCGAATTAAGCCGGATTTACATTGTATGATTTTCAGGCCTATTTTACCATCACAGACAAAAATCGCACATCTTAAAAGAATTCTTTATTACTTATTAACTCATCAGCTAATTTTGAGGAATATTTCTGTTTATGCAACTCAAAAACTCCTAAAAAAAAATGATATCTTACTGTAGCACGTGAAAATAATTGGAATATGGACAACTTTATCTAATATTTATTATTATGAAATTATTATCAATCAAATCTAAGAATATTCAGCTTGTTTTTAGATGCGTTTACTTATTTTGAGCTTAAAAATATAAATCCACTTCTTTTTAGAAATAAATGCTAGAAATCAGAAATATTATCTACAAGTAGAATAAGATGATTTTAAGCTTGAATTTAGTAAAATATGTCCAGAAATAGTGTTAACAATCATATAATTGTTATCTAAATCTTATAATTAATATTGTAATCTTATAATAGGAAATATTACAGTAGATTAATGTCCCTTCACTTGCTAAGATGTTTGTGTGTGTGTGTGTGTGTGTGTGTGTGTGTGTGTGTGTGTGTGTGTGTGTTTTTTTTTTTTTTTTTGCAGTGCACACTGATTGATGACATAAGCAGAACATAGTGATTTTCTTTAACTACAGGTCTATCATTAGAGGATAGAAGTTAGAACACATTATCGCAAGTCTGTTACAGAATTCAGCAAAGATTTTACTGGAATATTGTACAGAGTGTAATAAAAATATAAAATAAAAATTTTACTGGAATATTGTACAGAGTGTACTAAAAAAAAAAAAAAAGACTATACAGTGGAAAACTAGATTTTGGGCTTTAAATACACTCTTTCCAAAAAACAAAAACAAAAAAAGGACAAGAAAAAACATTGCTGCCTCATAGCTCAAGGGTCCCTGGTTTGATTCTGGGCTTGGATTACTGTTACTGCAGAGTTTCACTGTGTCTCCCCATTGTGCGTACAAAAACATGCACGTAAGCAGATGCTAAATTGCCCATAGGTGAGAATAAGTGTGTAAAAGTGTTTGCAAGGTGCCCTGCTTTGTCATCTCATCCAGGGTGTATTCTCCCACTTTACACCCAGTGTTCCCAGGACAGGTTCCAGATTCCCCACAACCCTGAACAGGAAAAAGTAGTTACTGAAGATGAATGAAGGAATGTAAATTAAATTAAGACAAGTCTTATCCTTTACAATTTTGTGATGTTTGCCCCATAGAACAACATAAAGATGCACTTAGAAACCATGAAGATGGCTTTGGATTGCAATTGAGATGAACAATTTTGTTATGATGACCTACAATCACTACAAACTCAATCCTCCATCAGTGAACAGTAGTCAACAAAATAGACTTCATGTGAAAATATAATGAATTTCCTGGTTACACAATTGCACTTTTTGACAATATATAGCACACACTTATAGAAAGAAATTATTAGTAGTCGCACTATCCAGTGTCACCCAGATGAGGATGGGTTCCCTTTTGAGTCTGGTCCCTCTCAAAGTTTCTTCCTCATTTCGTCTAAGGGAGTTTTACCTTACCACCATCATCTCTGGCTTGCGCATTAGGGATAAGCTTATAAATGTAACAATTATATCCAGAATTTATGTTATGTGCCCTCCACTAATAATGGCACCCTTGGTAAATATGAGCAAATAAGCCTGTGAAAATGTTTTGTCTTTATTGTTTAACCTTTTGATCTTTTGTTCAAATAATTCACAAAAATACTCTATGAGAGTAGAGGCTTTTTTTTTCAAGCAAACAATAAAAACAATTTTTCACTGCCTTTTTTGGTCATATTTATCAAGGGTGCCAATATTAGTGGAGTGCACTGTATTTCTGTAAAACTTCTTTGTGACAGTGTCAATTGTTAAATTTGTCCATATGCTATTTTTTTACTCCATTATATTGTCCCTAATAGACTAAGCAGATTCTACAGTATTAACAGTATTGACTTGTTTAGAAAGGCATAAAGAGAGTTGAATGCATTGAGTAGATAGAGGTACAATAGCACTGGTTTCATTATGCTATCTATTTATTTCCTTCCATGATTTCCTTATAAAATATTATACTTTTCATTTCATTCTGCGGCACTGTGTTTTATTATCTGGTTAATTATTGCAGTTGGCTCTATAGCTCTACATTGCCTTTGGGACAAGATCTAGCTAACAAAGAAGCTTTTATTTGCTTATTAGTATTGCTAACATTTATTGCTGCTGCTTTATGTCAAGTAGGTTACTTTCTTTCTTTTTTTTTTGGGGTTGTTTTTTTTTACTCAACTTATTATAAGTTTACTATAATTGTAATTCTATGACATGGTGTTTACTGAAATGCAGGGTTTCATTTACAAAAATAAAAATGGTATTGTTTGTGTGTGTGTTATGGAAATGCAAGTTATTTGATAGTAGTTTTTATTCTATAGCTTAAGTTAATCATTTGAGACAGTTTGTTTTTTGAGTGTAGTCCCCCCCTCCCCCCACCCCCTCCACCCCAGAGCTGAAATATAAATAGCAAATCTCAGGCCAATATACTGCTACATCTTAGCACACTGTTTTTCAAATCTTACTGGGCCACACGTCAGGTCTTCATCACATACCTGGAATGTTCCAGAAAAACACATTTTACTGAAGCTATGTTTCATTAAATGCCATCAGGCCAGCAATTCACATATAACCTTTGTTCTCTTGATATCTGTTGTTTGGGATAGGAAAGCACGAAATCAAATAAACACTCACAATATCAAGTGAAAGAGCATACAGAAAAAGCTTATTATAGACAAAGCAAAATCATATGATGGATATGAAAGCGTTTCAGTGTTTATGTGCGGTGACATGAAGCTATATTAAATTTATTAGATGGTCGAGTTCAGACTGGCATGTGTTTTGTTTGTGTGATTTTTTTCATATATATGTATGTGTGTGTGTATATATATATATATATATATATATATATATATATATATATATATATATATATATATATATATATATATATATTAAAATGTTTCATGAGGGAACTAAGAATTCTCATCTTGACACAATTTGCTGAATTGGTACAAACTGTTGCAACATTTGCTTTTGTCTCTGGACAGTGGAAGTTCTGATTCAATAAAGGAGGCTAAGGAATGTTATCATGGGAATGGTGTACACACACACATACACACATGCATTCATGAATCCTAAGCATGTGTGTGTGTGTGCATGTTCCTTCAGGTGCAGAGCAGCAGCTGTAAGGCGAAAGCCAGCTTAGGGGACAGAGGGCTATAGGGTCACCAGAGAAATGGCCACAGCTGTGGCCCCCACGCACTGTCTCACATACACACACATTAACTATTTTAGCCTGTCTTACACTGGGACACATAACCATGTCCATGATAATACCACACACATGCACAAGCACACACATTTTCCATTTTTTCCAGAGAAGGCAGGAAGTCCATGCTCAGCAGTAGTGCACACTCTCTGTGTGGACCGGTCCTGCCCTCCTGGCTTTCGTCTGTTAGTGGACCATGGGTCAGCTGAAAAGATAACAGTATAAGTGAAGGCAACATCACTGCTAAGAGACCAACATATGTGTAAAACATTAACCCGTAAAATGTAAGCTCATAAATTAAGCTGTGTTTTACTTGGACCACAACTGGATTATATAAAGGCCCTCCCAGAGAATAATACTCTGCCGCTGTGAAAAAAGCCTCTCTATATCTGCATCGTGTCTCCTTTTTTTCTATTTAAGCACTTTCATAGAAGTGCATAGAAGAAGATGTGGGTTAAGAGTGTCCTGAGGATGTGTTTGTGTGTGTGTATGTGTGTGTGTGTGTGTGTGTGTGTGTGTGTGTGTGTGTGTGTGTGTGTATACAGCGTTATGAAAAACACACACTCATGAAACACTGCACAAAGAAAGAGAAGATTGTTTTACCCACGCTGAAGCTTTAGCTCATTTGCATAGGTATGCTCATTAGCATTAGGTCTTTGCGCTATAAAAATGGAGCTCAATCCATCGTCTGCTTCCCAATAAGCATAATCCAGACAATGAACTGTGCTAATCTCATCTAATATGGAAATGAGCTTATCTAAACTCTGGTAAACATTATAGCTCCATTCCCCCACCACACAAAAAAAAAAAAAAAAATGGTCGACAGGAACGTTTACTATAAAGAAGAGACCTTACGCGTCTACATGACTACTGCAGACTAAACAGTGGTAGGAAGGCAATTATATCCAAGTAAAATAACAATGTCTCTGAGTTTAAAAGCTTGCCTAACAACGATGAATAGTACATCAATTAATCATAAAGCCATATCATTAAATCCCCGTACTTGAGTCATCTTTGCTTTGCATGTTTTTACTTCTTCTTTTTTCATTTTACCCTTTCTTTCTCTTGTTCTCTCTGCCTCTCACACCACATCTGGAGTGTCCGCTGACAGGCTCTTGAACTGTTGACAATAAGTTGATGGGCTAAAGCCCCCCAATAAACATGACTGGTGCCAGCCCAGCTCAGCTGCGAGTGGTTAAGGCCGAGCTGAAAGCGGACCAGTGCAGGGGCCTGAGCGCCATTAGGCACTCTGTTTATGTCTGCATGCATGTGGCCTGGCCTGAGATCTGCACATTTCATCACATTCTTGGGTTGCCTCTGCAGGCCTTCAGTTGCAAAACACATAAAAGCGAGGTCCTTATTGGAGTGGCTGGCAGTTCAAGTACAGAGGTTACTCAAAGCTGTAACTCTATCACTGCATTAAACAACATTCATGTCGTGGCATATATCTACAAAGCATGTGTGTTAGAGTGTTATTTTTGCTGTTTGCTGTTTGCCTGTTCTCAGTCTCTCACTTTTGTTGGACACTGATATGTCCTCATTGCTCCTCAGAAAGATAACATGACTCTGTTGTGGCTCTCATACTCAGATGGTCCTGGCACTAGAGCAGGTTGGGGAAAGTTCTGTGAAAATAGATCTAAAAAAAATGAGAGCTGGAAGTGAAAACAGACTCATGCTCCAAAGAAGAGAGAGAGAGAGTACTAGATCCATTAAATAGCCCATGTGTGTAGAAAACAAAAGTATTTCTGCTTGTTTGTGCTGGTTGTTGAGAAATTTCATTCATTCATCTTCAGTAACCCCTTGATCCTGGTCAGGGTTGTGGAGGATCCAGAGCCTATTCCGAGAACCTTCAGTATGAGGTCAAATACACTCTAGACTCTAACACCAATCCATCACAGGGCACCATGCACACACGTTCACAAACTAATTTGCACCTATTCACAATTTAGCATAGCCAGTCTACATACTGATATGTTGTTGGGATCTTAGAGGAAACTGAGTACCTGAAAGAAACTCACGTGGACAGTAAATCGAGCTCTGGAGCTGTTAGTGCCACCTTTTGTAGAGGTTGAAATATACAACTAGCACATCTTTCTTTTTTATGTCACAATCATATCAACATTGAGCCAGACTACTCTGTGTGTATGTTGCACGTATGTGACGATGGATGCATCAGCACTGAACATTGATGTGACCCCTAGTTTCTTTTGGTGCCAAAAACTATACAGCAGACCAGTGGCCAAAGGACAGTTCTATATTTCAGATGCTAAAAGTTGTGGTCCTCTGTGCAGTGGAAAAAGGTCCAGAGAGATTCTATGTCAATTTTGATGGTTATAAAAAGGCTAGGACTGGTCTTGGAATCATTTTTCTCTTTTCCTTCTGTTTCTCTCTGTCCCCCCCATGGGACTGACCTCTGTCTCTGTACTGTCCAGCCTGTCCTGTTTGAGACAGTCTGCGCCTGACAGGAGGTGCTGGAGCAGGACTTGGAGGTGGAGCTGGGTTATGACTAAAGCTACCACAATGCTTCATCATCCTCTGTCAGAGTGACCCTACAGCTCACATCCCAACAACAAGCTCCATTTCAGAACAATGAATCTTCTATAAGGGTATAGGTGGATGGGTGTGGGTGTCCTCCTTAGCCTGAACTGTCTCTTGACCTTTAAGTCAGCTATGCGATCAAGGTGGCCACCTGGGCTTCTTATCGTCCAGGAAAATGATAATGCTAGGAGATTAGGTGACAAGGAGATTACTGCATGGACTTTAATGCTCCGTCCTTCTGACTCACAGAAATCCGATGCAAATCCGTGCCACTTCTAGACCCAAAACACACATGCGCACACACACGGCCATGTCGACACCCACACCAGATGCTGAGGGGGCGGTTTGAGTGGTCAAAAAAAGATTAGATGAAACAGTAATGGAAATGATAGAGGCTAGGCTTACAGAGACACAGGGAGAGAGAAGGAGAGAGAGAGAGAAGAGGTGGAATGGAAGAGGTGTTCCCCATATAAAAAGCCTCTTCACTGGTTTGGAAAATTAGCAGGGCTCTGTGGTCCACTGGAGCCTTTTATTTATTGATGTAAAGAAAGATAACGCCATCACCTTGCGCACTCGCTCCATTTGCATGAGCAGGATGAGATTAAGAGTGAAAATCAAGCCAAATAAATAAACTGCTGTCTTCCTCCCTCCGAGCCACATTCTAACCGCACCATCATAGCAAACACTTGTTCCAAAAGTCACTGCAAAGTTTATTTTTCAAACATTCACTCCCAGATCATCCGCAGCATATACAGTTATTAATCTTGGTGATGAAAGGGAATTACGCAGCTTTGTTTATTGGCTGCTGATGTTGTAATGAGACTACTGATATACAAAGGATTTTCAGCTTTACCACCAATTAGGCAATTATTAACATCTGTAGCACAGCGTCCCGCTGGACTGCTATGAATACACGTGTGTTTGTGTAACTAAAGTGTATGTGATAATCTGAATGATACTGATGTATTATCTGCATGTGAAGTCAACCTCAAGTACCTCAGAGAGATTAATATAGTCATGTTGAATAGATCTAACACAGTGTCTGTGTGGAATGGGTTGAATTTTTCATCATGGGTTGAAATTAAAATCATTTTCATTTGGTCTCAGTGTGATATATTTTTTTTTTTTTGGATTATCACTGATCAAATCTTCCAACCCTCAACTCCATCAGTGATTTTGTTGGGGTTAACGTTAGATGATCAATCTGTATTATTAATCCAGTTGTTTCTACCATATTAAACTTAACAGTGACATTGTTGTGTGTTGTAAAGAAAATGCATTCATTTCTACAAAATATGCATTCATTTCTTTTTCTACTGTGATTGTTCCAGTTGTCTTTCAAGATCAAGATGGTGGAGAATAAACCCCAAGTACTACAGCTAGAATGCCAAGTACTATTAACTCCTGAATGTGCAGAGGAAAAATGCCCTGTGTGCATGTAGATAGTGGGCAGGTTTGAAGTACAAGCCAATGAATAGCCATCAGCCGCCACTGTTGCACTAAAGAGTGTTAACTCGTCCTGTTGACAGGAAGGTATGGTAAACATCAGCATGTATAACATACGGCTTGATGTGTGACTTCAGCGTTTTAGCTTAGATGAAATCAGGCCAGTGTTATATATTTACACATCAACAGAATAGGAAATTCAGCTGCTCACACACACTAGTCTACAGACTCTGCTAACTTGAGGGCAGAGATGTGCTCTTAAGTGGCCATGGGATGGGCAGGAGCAGTCACGAGTGTGGTGAGTGTGTGTGTGTGTGTATTCTGCTGGAATTCTGGGACTAAGAGTGGGGTACAAGGCAGTGAGGCAGGGCAGTGTTCCTCCAGGAGGCCTCAACAGGGCAGAAAATTGGCATCTGCTAGTGATTCAGTGAGGCTGTGTCTGAGCACTACAGCCGCCTCCACTGTGCCTCACACCAGATGTGGCCTGAGCGCCTCTTTGGATTCCGATTTAAATCATCATTATTTCAGCTTCACACAATGCTCAGAGCCAAGCACACATGTAACCTCCTACCCTGCTCTCCCAAGGCTGACCCACCTCAATCACATGGCAAACCAGGTCAAGCACAAAGTGTGTTTAATGACAGAGGCACACCCACCGGGAACCAAGCGCACAGGAACCCCTGACAACTGAGACAGGAAAATTCAGACCCAGCTCACTCTGGCGCCAACAGGACTTGGGTTTGATACTTTCATTAGGGTAAGTTTCCATCGATATATTTCAAAAAATTTATTCAATGTATTAGCAGGTTGCACATTTTCATAAACTACTGGTATATAAATATTTTAAAAGGAGCAAATACCAAGCATACGCATGCATAAAGAGACTGGAACTTTCATTAATTAATCAATCAACTGTAAAAGCTCTTTATTGCATTGCACACACAAATTCATAATTTGCAAGTAACAGTCAATGCCTTTAGCATAAGATTGTGTGAGGTTCATGCACCTGTACCTTCCTGTGATATTTTATGACAAACGTATTTGGTTCTATTTCTGGAAAAAAAAATATATGTATATATATATATATATATATATATATATATATATATATATATATATATATATATATATATATATATATATTTAATCCACAATGACTCTGCCCAGGATAAACTAGTTACTGATGATGAATGAATAAAAGCAATGAATGTGTCACAGCATGTGATCACCATATACACTATTATGTTAATGAATTTTGTCCTTTCTTTGTCCCACGAGCTCAACATCTGACCTTTCAGTCCTGCCCACAAGAAAGTAAAAAATAAAAATAAAAACACCCACTCCTGCAGCTTTTTTGTTCGGTCGCACAAGGATTCTAATTTAGTGGGAGGAGTGATTGTGGACGTGTAAGGGGATGAGAACTTCTACAGTATTCTACTCAAACTAAAGCATTCCTGAACTCCAGTCACATTTTTTGAAGAGAGATGGAGATAAGTGGGGAGGAGAAGGGAAGGAGGTGTGTGCAAACTTTTGGAGCAAACATGGTAGCTGGGAAATATAGAGAGAGGTAATGAGGAGGTAGGAGGACTTTCAGGGATGATGATTTCCCAAAACTTCTGTGATTTCATAACTCTATTAAAATTAAGGGGGGGTGCATGAAAACAACACTCTTCTCTCTCTCTCTCTCTCTCTCTCTCTCTCTCTCTCTCTCTCTCTCTCTCTCTCTCTCTCTCTCTCACACACACACACACACACACTTTCTCTCTCTCTCTCTCTCTCTCAATCTCTCTCTCTCTCTCTCTCTCTCTCTCGTGCAGAACTCTGATGGAGCCAATCAGGCCATCACTTGAGTGGAGTCTGGGAGAGACTGGGAGATGTAGGTCAGCTCACTGGTGGTAAGGACTGTTCCTGCTCCCCAAGACAATCTGAGTATACACACTGCACAATGCATTAATTTCTTCTGTGTATGCTTGTATGCTGCATCTGTGTGTTCTTATATCATGCATAAAAATTTCCCATCTTGAATTCCTTTTGTGATAATATTTGCCACTGTTTTTTTATCTTTAATTCTTGGGTGAGCGCTGGCAGCCATAGAGGCCTGCTCCTGTCCTCCTCTTTCTCTTCCTACTGCACAGCTCCCTGCTGCTTTTAGCCAGCGCTCTTTCCCACCACTAGTGATAAAACACTGAAGAGGAAACAAAGGATGACACCTCGTAAAACATCATGGCATTATTGCCCGCTTTACGTCCCACACACAACACATTTTACACACACACACACACACATACACACACACACACACACACACACACACACACACACACACACACACACACACACACACACACACTTTCAGCAGGCGCAGGCACAGCAGCAAGGCATGGATACAGAAAACATAAGTAAAACTCAATCAATACATGAGGCCTTAGTGATGGAGAATGAATTTGAAAGTGATTATATCTGTATACAGTGTTCAATACACCTACGCTTGTGCAAGCTGGGGGGTGGTAAAACCACACTCCATAAATTTTACGCTCCTCTTGAACTCATGACTGCACTTTACAACTAAATATTCTCAGCATGCAGCATCGATAGAACACCACGACACTAGAGGGGCTGAAACTTTTTTTTGTAATGTCACATGCTGCAGGGCTGAAGAACATTGTGGTGATAGATTATTAGGGGTTCTCAAACTTTTGCACAACTGTAAAATAAACTCCACAGAAACTGTCCATACAGATCTATTTTATGACCATAATCCAACTCTTCAATATTATACAACAATATTTTGGCTTTTTAAAACTATTATTATTACTATCATCAACGGTATTATTATTGTTGTTGTTGTCATTATTATTGTTATTATTATTGCTGGTGTTGTTGTTGTTGGTGGTGGTGGTGGTGGTGGTTGTGGTGGTTTGTTTAATTAATTCAGATCTTTCCACCAACAGAAGTTGTTTTTGATTGGTGAAGTTTGGATTAAAACCCATTCAATTTAAATAACAAGTTAAATGGCATAATACCTATAAAACCCAATAAATATAATAAATCTGAAAATATTTGGCTGTGAAGTCCACTACTGCAATAATTTTCTTTTTTTTTTTTTTCTTTTTTTTTTCTTTTTTTTTTAATTAGACCCCCTGGCTATGCATCACAGACCCCTGGAGGTTGCTGCGAACTATAAGAACCACTACTGTACTAGGTCTTATGTTGTGTTTGAGTAAACCTCAGAATAGCTAAAGAAAACACCCCTTCAACTTGGAATTCCAACTCGGAAAATCAAGAAGATCAGCTCTACACTTAAGTTCAGCATGTGACATCACATCAACGTGGCTGCTCACAGCAAGACCAATAAACAAAGGAGCACTTTTATCACATTATAACAGTTAGGTGGCTAGATTGTCACTAACAAAAGATATGGGGTGTAAAATCCCCCCCCCACACACACACACACACACACTTTGTAGCTAGAACTCATTGAAGAAAGACAAATTTCCGAGTTCTGACTTACCACTTCCAAGTTAAGTAGAATGCAGTGCTAGTGTGGCTGTTGATAACTTTAAATACAATTGGCCCTCGCTCTTTCTTCTTTATTTTAATTATTTTTTTCCACCCACTTGTTAGTTCTCCACTATTGCCAGACAGCTACCATGTTGACATATTCTTCCTTTGACATAAGTGAAGCCTTTGCTGAAAATATCTGTATATGAACTAATCGACACCCAGGATTAGCCAGTGTCTGGCTGATTGACAGAGGAGACAAGAATTCCATGTTTTCCTCCCAGACAGCAGGACCAAATTTGCTCTCCTGGACTTCTTTCCCTGGATGAATGTAATTCTGCACCATCTTTATTCAAATTCATGAGGATTCATGATCAAAAAATACTTTTACTGTTGAACCATTCAGGATCCTCATAACCTTTCCCTTTCATTTGAATTTTCAATATAGTGGATGACCTCCTCCTTCTCTCTGTCTAACTAGTGAAGGTGTGTGTGTGTGTGTGTGTGTGTGTGTGTGTGTGTCTGCAGTATGTGATATGGGCAAAGATGGTAGACATATGACAGATCAGGGCATTCAGGCCAGTGACATTCCTCCCAGCGAGCAGATCCATCCTGAGTTTAGGTTGAAAAATGCCGCACCACGCTGCTGCTCAGCCGCAGATGAATGGAGCGATCTGTCTTGTCACTGAGGGTCGGCAGGAGAGGTTACATCCTGGTGTACCTGGTCTCCGGTGCTGACGCCTGCATGCCTTTACTTTCATTGGAGATACAAGAGAGAGTGAGAGATAGAGAGTGAAAGAGTGAGAGAGAGATAGAATACCGCCCCATCAAGCACTTCTTCAGTCCCTCTAGAGCCCATATCACATCCCTTCATCCTGAAGTCCTGCAGCCATGAGCATCAGGTTTGACACATCTATATGTTTTTCCCTCTGACCTTTCGGCGTCCTTTCTGCCAGCGCCTGTAAACCATAAGCTGATATATGAAGGCAATTTTTAGCGGTGCCACTTGTATCTGAGTGATTGTGCACGCTTTACATTTTGGGGCCTGCCACTTTTGCCACTTCCTCAAGATCTCTTTATTTGCTTTTGCTGAGACTGAAGTGGAGAAATTGTAAGAAAGGAAGAAAAAAGACAAAAAGGGAGGCCGGTGTGGCCCATTCCCAACTGCCCCCAGGGCAACAAGCCTGCAGTTCATCAGTCTAGTGAGCCAAGCCCTGGGGCCAGGCCTGACCAGTCGCAGCTGAGCTCACGCATACACTCCCACACAAACACACACACCAACACTGAACCACTCAAAGTCAAAGCACGGGTCTATCTAAACACAAAAAGAGGATGAGTGTGACACAGTAACATAAACAAGGGTTGAAAAAAGGTTCCTGAAAAGGTTTATGAAGGGCACATATCACTATTTCTGCAGCTGAGTCTTTGGGATTTCTCTGTGAACTAAAACTATGAACTATGAAAGAATAAATAAATAAAGAGTCTCAGGATGCAGAGTTTTTGACTTTATAAGTAAAAAAAAGATTTTTTGTTTTGATCAATGAGGATCTGGAACATATGCACAGCAGGTTCAAATATGATTCTGGCAATAAAGAAGTTTTACATGTGAGATCCCTGTGAAGAGCCATGACTGTGCCCCATGACACTGCAAAGCAGAGAGAGCTTGGTTAACAATCCGGCTTTCACCTTCAGCTCTTTTCAATTACACATGTTCACTGTCACTTCATAAAAGCCCGGGTCAGCTACACTTCCATCTCTTCAGCAGCTGTAGTGACATCCCAACAAAGCAGTCATTAAGGACTGTCTTGCACTAGACAATTTCACTTTATTTGCTCTAGGGAAAGCTATCATTATATACTAACCAAAGAAAAGCTGGGGAAAAAAATTAACAATGCTAAAACGTCCAAAAGCAAAAGTACTTACACAAATCAATTTCTGCTCCCTCCTTTTTATCTTGCCTCCTCTCAGGATTGTCTGTCCTTATTTCTCGTTTAGTATGCTGACACTTTAATCTTTTGTAACAACTCGTAAATGGCACTTTCGTTCTCAGTGATATAAATATGAAATGATGTGCTAAAGAGAAAATCTTTCATGCTTTAGTAGGTTACGACTAATACAAATAAAATGTGCATCTTTAAGTAAAAACAAGGGAACGAAATAAGGGAAAACGCCGCACATTTCAATATCATTTCCATTTCGATTTGGCGTCTGAGTTATTTATTTATTTATTTATTTTAGCAAGTTGACTATTTTTCTCCCCTCACTCTCACACACCCTCACTCTCTCCCTAATATCTTTCAGGATCAAAGGCTTTCATTTGGTTTAACTCCTTGAAGCATTGTTTGCCTCCTAGGACTACAACAAAGTTCTTTTACTGTGCCAGATTCAGGAGAATAAAGAATTAGTTATTCCTGGACTAATTTGACATCAAACAGAGGCGAGCCAGGGTGGGAGAAGATAAAAGTGGTGATGGTGACCGGGAAAGATTAGCCATATGTTTCCACAGGCAGCGGAGCACCCAGGGCACTGTAACTCACACACACGCACACACTCACACACCCTCTCATCACACTCTGGCCTAGAAATCACACCCTCCAACACACAGTAGAAAGCAAGCCAAACCTCAAACAATAGGAGAAGAGAGAAAATTATTATTATTATTATTATTATTATTATTATTATTATTATTATTATTATTATTATTATTATGTACATTACCACATAAACAGTAAATGAATGTAATAATGTTCTATTCATTCATCTAAACCTATTGTAAATGTTCCAGGCTGTCACCGTGTATAGAGATATCATATAGGTGTGGCCAGTGTGTAGATATCTCAGTGGATTAAATCTCTAACAGAGCTGTCTAAATGACCTCTTCATTCCATATACTTGCTGTGCTTATAGTCCTGTAATATAATTAGCGCTCTAAATGAGAAATGACACAACTTAATCTGTAACTTATTTCTAGTTCCAATGCCAAGATAAAGATTAGCGGCTACCAAAGCAACAGTTACTGTCCGTGACATTTCTAATAGCATTTCTAACATAAATATGTCACCACGTCCAATCACCTGGATTCTATATTTGACCATGTGTATGTGTGTGTGATCTGTATGGGTTTTTGGGCATGTGTGAACATGTTGTAAGACACTACACACGTACAGATATTTATGAAAATTTTCTGGTTTCACTATTTTCATGTGGATGGGGGAAAAAAACGTGATTTTGAAAAAGCCGACATTACACCTGCACATGCCCATTAAGGTTTTGGAGATTTTGAATAAAACCTGAGCAAACACTTTGTGTTCAAGTGTAAGCATGAAACATAGTAACACCTCACTGGTAGTCCACACGTATGAATATGAATCCTTGTGTTTGTCTTTTCTCTTCTTTTTTTTCCATTTTAGACCTTTTTACCATGTTGTTGTTTTTCCAAAGATCTCCTCTTTCACTCAATACACATGCTCTTAATTCTTTTCATGAGATGTTTGACATAGCAGTTTAGGCTGACATGCTCAAGTTAGTATTTTCAAACTGTTTTGCGTTTTTGTGTGAATGGAGCTATTTTTCAAAAAATGTTGTTAGGGTGGATGGGAATGTTTTTTTTTTTGTTTTTTTTTTTTTTGCAAAACAAGAGGTAAATACTGTGTTTTATTTTTATTTCAGTTAACTAAAATGAATTTCGTGATAGTTTTCATTAGCGATAATAACCTTGATATTTGGATGTGAGCTAAGTGTTCAGTGAAGGTGGTCACAGAACCTAAATCCTTAAACTACAACAAACTTAATTTAATTGTCTCTGAAACACACACACACACACACACACACACACACACACACACACACACACACACACACACACACACACACACACACACACACACACACACACACACACACACACACACACACACACACACGTATGCAATGTCTCTTACCTGGAGAACCCAACTATGTGGACACAGGAAAAACACACAGCTGAACACATGTAGAAACAGCCTATTTGCATAAAACTACACAATGACAACTGTGTGCATAGGATTACTTTCCTGCTCTTTCTTGCACATGAACGCTGTGGAGAACGAGCCAGATTAGTTAAATGGGTCAGAAGGGAAATAATTGCCTGGAGTCAAAAAGTGAACAAAGATACAATGGTCAAATATCCAACAGCTCGAGAGCCCCTCCACTGGGCTGGACAGAGTAACAGGAGTAATTGGACACTACGTCACTTATCTAACTGTGCATCATAGATCTTCTTCCAGCATGTATAAGTGAATGCCAAATGATTCATTCACTTACTGTAATTTGGCAATGAACATGCATCCTCACTCTAAATCTAATTACAGTATTATTGTACAGCACTCTTCCCAAACACACACACTGAATCCTAAACCACTGATGAAAATGTACTCCTACCCCTCTTGACATTAACGGCCAGTTGAATTCAGCAATGAGCAACCCTATAGCATTGTATGTACATAATTCATTTCTCCATTGATCCATCTTTATTTTTTCCCTCACTTAACGGTTGTGGCAAAGGGACTTTTAGCAGTCATTGTGTCAGAGAATGCGTGTTACTCTGAATGTATCTGAGTGAAGGAGATGCTGGTGTCAGCATGAGGGGAAATGAAAAGAAGGTATGTTGGCCTGGGAGAAGATGAAGGGATACCTGGGTGTAGAGTGGTGCTGGGGGAGGACACGGGGCAGAGAAACTATCAGATGAGGAAGATGATAAACTCCATCACCCAAATCTGCCAGATGGCATAGGATCAAACCCTCCAGAGAGATGGAATACAAACACAAACGTTTACTCACATCCTGCACTAATGCACCCATACTCTCTCACACACTTTTGTCTTGCTATCCTTCTAAAGACCTTCGATTGACATAATAATTAATGCAGCTAATTAATGCTATGCACACACCTAAATCTAACCTTACCTTTAACCTTAGGAAAGAAAAAAAACCTTTTAGCTGTTTTGTTGTTGTTTTGTTTTGTTTTGTTTTGTTTTGTTTTGTTTTGTTTTGTTTTTACAAAAAAGCTGCAGTTTTTTGCAACAAAAAATAAGGTTTTCCTCATGGGGAAAAGTCCCTACAAGGTCAACATTGTTTACATGCACATCAGTATTCTGATAATAATCTGAATTTGCTAATATTTGAATTAGTATTGAGTCTGTAAACACTGCAATCCGATTGCCCAAATTCTGATTCCCGCCGCAGGAATATGCCTGTTTCAATTGGAAATTTGTTGCATGCAAATTCCTTATTCAGAAAATCCACCGAAAGGAGATATATACGCATGCTCAGTCTGCAAGGAATTGTGGGTACTAACCAGACTTGGGGAGTAATGGAATACATATAATGGCATTACGTTAGATGTATTTTGTAAAAAAAAAAATAATAAATAAAAATTTTAAAAAAGGGAATACTATCAGGATTTTTAAAAAAAAAAATCATTTAAAACCAACATTACACAATATAGACAGCTGCTTGATTATAGTTCTGGTTCTCTCTTGCTAGTCGTGGCTCACATGAGCAGTTTCCTGGTGCATGAGCGAAAAAAATTTGTGCAAATGAATTTTTGAGAAATGAAGACAAATTGTTCTCTGAAATGCTTTTGTTAAGGTGACCATACGTCCTCTTTTTCCTGGACATGTCCTCTTTTTCGGACTTTTATAAAAAGCATCTGACCGAGATTTATAAATTTGAGAAAATGTCCGGGATTCGGTTTTAGTTTTGTTATGATGTGCTTCTGGTCACACATGCATCATGTGTGTGCATGTTTGCATTGCTTTGACCCCTCTGTGTAATTCCTGCCTTCTCGAACACCAATTGGTTGATTAGAAAAGGCTTACAGCAACTATTGGCCAAATTCTGCCTCTCAACAATTAGCCTTCTCTCAGTTGCTTGACAATAGTAGCAAATGACAGCTGAGTCAAAACAATGCCCATGTCCATATAAGGTAATGTTTAATTTCATGTTATCACATTGCATGTATTACATGGCCATTCACATGTGCATATTATGGCAGAAGGTATTCTAGTGTAATCTAATATTTTATTTTATATTATGGACATTCAAAATTCAGAATGTAGGAATATATATATATATATATATATATATATATATATATATATATATATATATATATATATATAAAAATTGAATTATAAGTAATTCGAAAGTAATCAGATTACATTACTTTCATATTGTGATACTTGGATTATGTTACTGATTTAATGTTTGCTGAAGTAATTTGTAACGGATTGCATTTTTAAAGTAACGCACCCAGCCCTTATCTGTAGGGTAGGTAGTTAGGAGTTGCAACTCAGGTATGCTTACAACAACCATGTATACAGGAATATTCCAATGACTGCACGCATATAAACATTCTATTCAGAGTATGGCTGCAGCCCAAATATAAACCTTAAATGGAATTTGATGTGCATGTAAACATGGGGACCCACCAAAAGTGCCAGAATATGCTACATGCTGCACTGTTCCTGAATCCACCACTTGGGCAGCACTAACCCTAAAGCGGATGGAGATTTTGTATAAGATCAAGCACAAGCAAACATTTTGTATTGAAGTGTAAACATTGTTGTTTTTTTTATTATTATTTTAGGCCCTTTTACCTTATTAGTGTTGTCCCCAATTTTTATCTTCTCTTCCTCTCAATACACATGCTCTTAATTCTTTTCTTGATTTAGGTGTATGTCCCAAACAAGGTCAAAGTGTCAGATATTTATATCCTTGTGAGGACCCACCATAATGTAAACACTCGCCACCCTCCGACCCCCAAAAAACACCTAGCTATACATGATATCTCACATACATGACATTTATCTTTCTTCCTTTCTCACTCTTGTGCACACAAAAGTATACTCATGCCCTCCTGAACACAGACAAAGCCCACATTTCCCTTGTGCCCACATGAAAAAGCCGTCCATAATCTGCTCTCCTGTAGCCCATGGCACAGATTCTTTATCTATTTGATATTCATATTTCTCCATGCAGCTGTATCATTTCTCTAGGATGTTTATGATTATCCTTTTTGAATACATTAGCATAATTATTTAACTTTACATAGTCCATCAGTTCCCCAGTCTTATGGACACACATGGGAGGATTCTGTTTGTCTTTTGAGTTCACTGTTAAAGGGCATGACAGCAGAGAAAAACTATATACACACTATTTTTCCCCCTGAAAAACACAAAATTATGCATTTCTAGCATAATTTCCTGAGTAGTGTTGTGCATGAACACAAATTTATGGATTTCCCTGCCAGCAGAGTAAATTATGCATAGTATTGTGCTGCCATCTGAACAATGATCTTGTTGATCTCACTTTTAGAGGAATGAATGTCTATGTCCTTCATATCGCTATAAACGTAGAGTTCAAAGGCCTAGCTTTGTCTTTGGGAGAGGAGATCCAGTGATTCCTCTTCCTGCAGAAACCTGTCCCAGGTCTGTGATAAGTTGGGCAGAAATTCATGGAAGATTACCAGGTGGGCCTGCCAAGCTCTGCCGCAGTGCCCGTAATAGATACTTGCGAGCGCTAAATCCTAACAGGCCACGCTACATCTGTCAAGCATGCCCCGAGAAGACTCCCCTAGTTCAGATGTTATCGCTATTATGCCTGCATCAAAAGATTTAGTGTCCACCCTGGAGGATGGTTATGTAGTGTGGTTTGCAAGGCAACACAACAATCCAGGCAGACCTGGGGAAATGGAAGGCAAGTAGGGGAAGAATGAGGGAGGAAGTGTTGGGGTTGCAAAAAAAAAAAGAAACGAATAGATAACAGAGATCATAACAGAGCTAAAATGAACATAAACTGCTAAGGGATGCATGCTGGATGGGAAAAAAGAAATGAGAGTAGAGGGAAAAATGAGCATGGTGGTGGTGGCATTGTGAGCAAAGTGTTGTGCACTCATCATTCCCTCATTCTTTAGCTTCCCCCTTTCCAGTAGCCACACAGTACAGCTGAACCATGTGGGAAAGCAGTGGCACTAGAGAGTGGAAAAAGAGAAAGAGGTAGGTATGTAGAGACAAAAAAGTAAGAGAGTGTGAGAGATAGAGATAGTGTAGACAGAGCGAATGAAGAGCAACTGGCAGCTCTCTTTCCCCCCTCTTTCTTGGACTCCAGCTCGACTTTAATCTGTAGCCTTACCAGATCATTACAGGGCTACTGGCCCTCTGGGAGCCGGGGGAAAAACTGACACGAGCTGTCTTCTGCTCTCCGCAGCAACGCTTCATCTGGGCTCTATTAAAAAATTTAAAGAGCCTCCAGCAGGTTCTTAGCCCTGAAAATGGACAGTATCCAAGTGGCAAAGGGAGAGAAGACAGAGAGAGCTGAGATAGAAGAGCTGGCGGGGGGGTCTGGAGAATCAGGCCGGGGCCTGAGCACAACGCAAGCCCAGACAGCTGCACCAGCGCCTAGGAGGCCCGCTCTGGCTCTGCCTGGCCTGGCTGCTATACATCGCCATACCAAAACATGAGTATATTATTATTTCACTGTCTGCATGGCCTGCTCCTCCACACACGGGTGGGAGGGAACCGGCAAGGCATTTAGGGGATTAGGATACGTAGCATCCCCGTGGGTCAGCTGCTAATCAGAAGCCTCCCGAGATTTCTCCAAGATTTTCTCCTTATGAATAATTTCACCAAAGGCAGAGAAAACGGGGCACATTATTTAGAGAGGGAGAGAGGCTTTTGATGTATTTTTCCCTGAATAAGCACTGGTACTCGAGGATTTCGAGCCCTTCAGAGCAAGAGGGACCGGCTTATTAAATGCTCCTGCTGCAATGCCTGCGAGCTAGTCGAGATTAATATCAGCGTAACCTGTTACTTAATTCATTATGGGGATACAGGCTAATTTGATTTGATATTATTTTAATAAAGTTCTGTGATATATAAGATTGTTTCAGGCTATCAAAATAATTTTCCAGTTATTACAGTTATTCATGCAAGTCCTTTGATAGCAGCAGTTGGTCCTCGCCTGTCCTGAATACATTAGTCTTCGAATGATTCATTCGAGGCTATGTTGAAATGTTAAGGCAGGGAAGCATTGTGTCAAAGCAGGGCTGTATTCTGGTGGACTGGAATGGGCAAAGAGGCCAAAGAGAGATAGATGAAGAAGGAGAATTTTTTTTTTTTTACGCTTTCACTTGTCAAAATTTTTTCAGATAATCTCTTATGGAATAAAGCACTGTACCTCCCTTACTTCAAATTATATTATTATATTATTATCAGTGAACATTTTCATATAAAAGATCTCTGTTGTGTACTACAGTATTAGCCTCCACACATACTGAATTGGCCTTGTACTATTGATAAAAGAGAAAATACATTTTCTCCATGCAGGGGGCATGTAAGTCACTGTCATATATAATTACACAGTCCACAATTCTGTAATGTTAATTTATCTGACATGCTGGTTTGAGCCTTTTAATTTATAAGATGCTAGATCATATTGATTTCCATTAGGAGCAGTGTTACAGGTAACCTACATTTGCTGTCTGTCTGTGTTTCATATGACAACACCGAGGGCGAGTGAGCCTCAGGTGTTTTAGTTGCCAGTATCCATTCTAATCAATATATTAATATGATGTATAAACTTTCATATAGAGTGAATCTATTTTACTGTGGTATTGCATACAGTTTGTTTTTTAAAATATTATTATTATATTAATATTATATTTGAAAAAGAAATATGTAGGTAGCTTGCAAAGTATATTCATTTTAATAGGAACACCTGTAAACCTACTTGTTCATGCAGTTGTACAATGTTCACATCAAACATCAGAATGGGGGAAAATGTGATCTCAGTGACTTTGTCCATGGCATGGTTGTTGGTGTCATTTTTGAGGTTTTCAGAAATTGCTGATCTAGTGGGAATTTCACAACAGCAGAAGACCACAAGTGGGTTCTACTCCTATCAGCCAGGAACAGGAATCCGATGCTACAGTGTCTCAATGAAATTTTGAATCCGTGTAAAATAAACATTACAGACAACAATAATTCAAATGATCCACTCAACCAAGAGTAGGAGAAACCATTTATCTATGTTCTAACAAAAAATAATTCTGGTTAGAACTATGTTTTTAAGTAACCCTTTTTTCTCTCTAAAGTATATAGACCGAATCGATTTACACCACTAGGCTTTGGAGTTTGTGGCTGGTGGTTCAGGAGCTCTTGTGAAGATTGATGGCATCGTGAATTTTGCTAAGTATCAGGATTTTTCAGCCCAAAACCTGGTTGCCACTGCCAGGAGGTACAAACATACTTCCAAATCAACATAGTTAGGGTTGAAGACGCACAAATCAATGTTTTGCAATGATCACCTCAATCTCCAGAACCCTGCAAACCTGCAAAAAAAGAGAGAGAGAAACACTTTTCCATACTTACAATGTTTTACATGGAGGAGTGGACCAAGATCACTCTACAAGAGTTTCCAACCTTGTTAGACATCACAGAAAGTCCCTCTAAGGCAGAAATCACAAAATATTAACGGTACAGGAATGTACTTCATATTCCTCCTATGTGGTCAATGCCCTGATATATTTGGACAAAGAGGCAAAGCTAGATTTTTGTGACAAGTTTTGAGCAGTTAGCCAAATAAGATGTTAGCATGCTTCCTGCTAGCAAGGGCTAATGTTCTTAATAGCTTGACAAAAATAGCTTACATAACTACTGGTTTTTTGGAAGTTGGGTAAGCCTGACATTTTGACAATAGTTGGCCTCTCTCAACTATTATAACATTCCCCTTGATAATCTGCCTTGAAAAGCAAAATCCACAAGTACCAATGTTTTAGCCAGTTCTGGTGTTATTTGCTACATTTGGAACCACATCTTGTTAAGTGATTGGTCACTCATAAGCAATCATCTCGCAGACCTATAAAGTTTCATTGCATTTTCCTACATTCCACATCCCAGTGAAGCCTTTAAAAAGCTGCCTTGATATGATGTGTACTGTAACTCCTCTGGAGTTATGAGATTGGATCGCAATCATTCATGCAATCAAGCTAACAGCATAATTAATATTTTGTGTTCAACTCCAGTATTCTTCTGGATCTTCAAGAAAGCCCAATAAGATTTAGAGAGTACAGTAGTTTGGGAAGGTCTGTGAGTGTAGTAATTTAAAAGAACTCTATGTGTACTGTAAAAGCCAAGCATGAGGTTTCAGAGGGACTGAAACTTTTAAGCCTCTTTCATCTGCAGAGAGAGAGAAAGGAAATAGCATCCATTAAACAGTCTGCTCAGGTCTGTGTTCTGCTCACTAAAACAACACTCACATTGTATGACCCTGACTGCAGTCTTCTATAAGCTTTATTACCTCGGAGACTAACCCCAAACCCTCCACTCAGACTATAGGTGCAGTAGCACACTCCTTTGGTAACTGGGATTCTCTTTACAGGTTAGCATAGAATTGGGCTAAGAAGTGAGGGTTCACTCATCTGTCTTCTGATGTTAGAAATTCTTCTTTTTAACTTTGCTGTTTGGTCAGAGAGGAATGGAAAAGCCTGTTCCTTTTTTCCCCCAAACCTTTTTGAATCTACAAACTACTCAACTCAGCAAACAAACAGCAAGAATTTCAGTCCATATAAAAGAGTAGTGAGATGAAATACCGCCTTCCATTCTGGTGACTGATTTAGTAGAAAAGGAAAAATTACTAGGCTGATCAAACATGATTTACGAAGAAAAAACTTCCAAAGAAAAGCATTCCGCTGTGAAGAACAATAAAATATAAAGCCATTTCCCACAAGTCGTTCTTTTGAAGGGAAAAATGTTCCATGGCAGGAATCAGTGATGTTGCCGTTCTTTCTTTACATGAGGCAAGTCCAAGGTGTAACTGACCACAGAGACATTAGTCAGATGAAGGCTGTGTTTGTTTCTGTCCCTTCTGGACTGGTTTACTGAATAAAAGTCTCACCTCAGCCTGTAGAATTGGGCACTGAGTTTCCACCGAGGCACTATCGTGTCAAAGCAGTAGCAAGATTTCGGTTGAGTCTTGTGATTAATTTTGGAAATACAAAGAACACACTTCCTCCTCCTTTTCTAGGAATTTGATATACACAATATACACTTTCATTTATTACCAGCATACTGAATTTTTTAATAGCTTACCTGTAACACATAGTGAGCTCTTTATTTAGAAAAAAAACTGAGAAGAGATGCAAAGCACAAAGCAAAACAGTCACTGTATCTTTTAGAAAAGAAGTGAAGAAAGCTACAGAGCAAGACCCACCTTCTCTTTTAAAAAGATGCCATGCTCCTAATACAGAGTGATAGTAGCAAGTAGGGTGCCATTCCTCTCTCCTCTATGCTTGCAGTGGCAGGTGATAAAACAGTTTTACAAGCTGTAATAAAGCACCACTTCTGTGCCGCTGGACAGAGAAAGATGCCAGTGCCTTTTTATGTACTATTATAATATTATTTTTGTTTGCATCTATATTTATTGCGTCTTGGTGTCCTTCAACCACACTGCTGCGGTTACAGCAGGCACAGATTACACTGTAAATGTGTGCCGGATGTGCCGTTGGGACAGGAAGACACCTACTGTCACCAAGGCCACTGATACACAACTTTGTGTTCTCATTTCATCATATAATTGGTCCACTGTGAGAGGCCCTAATCTAAATAGTGGCCTGCCTACAAGAGATGAGGGAAGCAGAGTTATGGTAACCTGCTTAGCTAGAGCAGCTCTTGGAGAGTCAAAGAAGGGTGCCTACTGAAATATCATACAGTACTTTTGTATGTTGTGTTTTGCTTCACAAATACTTGAATATATTAATTGGTGCCAAATAATGCATCTTGAGCTGAAAGTTCATTTTAATTATAAAATATGTTTAAAGCAGACCACATTTGAATTGCAAAACACATATTTCCTTTGAGAGATACTACATTATTGTAGTTTATGATGGCACACAGTTCAATATTCTGAGCTGGTTGGACAAAAATGTATTTCAACTCCAAAATTATTTTGCTTGCAGTGATAGTATAGTAATAAAGAAGTTATTGACCAAATCATATTGATCCGTTAGTCCTGAGGCACATAAAGCTGACCTTGGAATCCCTCAGTACCTTCCTCTTTGCTGCCTTCCTCCTCACCCGCCACTCAATAATATATTATTTCATACATTTAAGCAGGACAACAAATAGCTGTGCACTACAAGGTGAAGAATTGCTGGTAAATTTTTCATGGCTATTTGCCTGTAGGAATTTGGCAGCTCTGTGTGAAGAGTGATTAAAATCGGGCCCCAGTCAAGACTTGATTAGGGGTTGCCATTCAATGAGTGCGCGAGGAAAAAAAGAATGAAGGATAGCAAAATGAGAGCAGGAAAAAGGCTTTTTTCTTTGCCTAAATAAGATAATGACCTTGAAGTCTAAGCTGCAAGAGTAGTAGTGCTAACTCCTTTCAAGCTGAAGCTTGATTTATTCGCAAGGTTAAAGGCGTAAAACAATTGCCATTGATTTGGTCCAGGTAATTGCTGCATGTGACGGCATCTGGTAAGACCTTTGTCCTAATGGAGAGGAGGGCACTAAAATGCCTAACAAAGCCGCTTTCCACAGCCAAGATTAAAGCCCATACTTACTTATTCTTCTGGTGTATACCATCATAGTGCTAGGCTCCAGTTGTGAGCTAGAGAAAAAAAGAGGAGAATCCTGTCACTAGAAGCACTTGACTGATTGTCAAGACCGCCATCATGGGCCAGTGTATGATTCTCAATCTCAGTCCCATGGATCCAGTGCTCCATATGTCTTTTAATTTTGGCTTTTGAAGGGCATAAAAATTGAGTATATTGGATCATGTGTATGAAAACCATTCCAGAGCTTGCATGGGATTGAGAACCACATTTCTATGGTCCATATGTAGACCCCTTCTGGTGCTGTTGTCTGGTAGTTGAAGGTTTGCTGAGTCCTACAATGAAATTACAGGGGGTTGAGGTAAATCTGCAAATAATTTTTTATTACAATCTTCCCTGTATAAATACTTTATTAGTTGTACCTTTGTTGTAAACTTCCAGTACGCTTTGATCAGCACAGTGATACAGTACACAGCACGCTATCTTACAGCTCCCTGGTTTGATCCTCAGCTCCAGTTACTGCTCATGAGTTTTGCATGTTCTCCCAGTTTCCCACCTTGCAAAACATGCCAGTGGATTGTGATTCTAAATTTCTCCTAGGTGGTAAAGGGTATGTGATGCCATATGATGGACGGGGTGTCACATCAAGGGTGTATCCCTACCTTGCTCCCAGTACTCCTGAGATCTGAATCCACCTTGACTCTGACCAAGAAAAAGCAGTTACTTTGGTCTCCACAAGCCGAGAGCAGTGGCCCTCATTTTCAGATTAAGAAATCAATGCTTAAGTGTAGTGGTGGTTATTCTTTGTGAAATATTCATCCAGTTTCATGACCAATCAACTGAACCAGTTACTTGACAGACATTTTAAACAGAAAGGATTCCATCCATTATTAAAAGGCATGTTGACAATTTATACAGGGTAATAAGAAGTATATCAATTTAAACCTGATGGAGCTAAAACATCACCATCTTTCTCACGTTCTGCTTGGCAAATATGCTGTCATGCTGTATGATTCACTAGTGCATACAAGATCATCTTAGAACTTTGACATCAGCACTTGTGTTCACAGTCCTCTCTCATCAGCTGTGGCTCATTTTACTAATGGTGCATGAAAAGGATCAAGTCTCCTTAAGTTTTCTATCATGGCGATGTGTGTTGTCTTGTCACTCCCTATGTCAGGCCATGATAGGAAAACCTTTCTCCTTGCCCTACATTTCATGTATCTTGCACAGCACTAGGCAAGTCTGCCAGAGAAGAGCTCCTCATTTGAATCAATTATATATAGCTGTCTCCTGAAGTTGGCTTGCATTTTTCATGTGGATGGAAGGTAATGTATGAGTTAATATGTCAGGTTGGCATGGCGGTAAAAGCAGTGTCCTGTCCTTTCTCTGGCCTCAAGAGTTGAGTCAACATGTAAACACAGTTGGATCACCAACAGGCTGCATCTCCTTTTCCCAGTATAGCAAGCTTGACTAAATACAAATCATGTGTGCAAGTTCATGTTGCCTCCCAGTTTACACCTGCCATGGGTTTGGCATGCTCTGTCTTGCCTGCTTACTGAATGCTGGCCAGTTCATTAGCTCCACCTGTTTCTCATTAGATTACTGTATGTAAGCTCTGTTCATGGTCCATTTGTGCAATTAAATATCTAGTGTGGTTGCCTCTATTGTTGTCTTTATGTTTATATTTTTGGTTAATAGCCTGTGTTTGTAACTTCTTGCTCACTCCCATTTATGCTGTAGTGGGAATATTGCTGGTGTGGTTTGGATCCACTTGGTCCTTAGAGGGAAAGTTCCACTGCAAGTCAATATAAAGTTATACTAACTGATCACCTGTATCTTATGATGAAACTTTTCTATCCTGAGGGGAGTGGTCTCTTCCAGGATGACAACGTTCCCATCCACATGGTATGAGGGCTTACTGAATAGCTTAATGAGGATAAAAATGAGGTAAATAATATGCTATTGTCTTCACAGTCACCAGATCTCAACCAGAACACCTGTGGTAGATTTTAGACCAACACTTTAGAAGCCCCTTTATGTTGCCTTTTTCTGTAACTAGTCACCTGTTGGTGTGTATACTATCATGTTTCAGTGTAAGTTTATGAGGTTATTAGTGTCTGTGTTTGAAACAGCATGGTGATACAGTGGGTACTCACAGCTCCAGCATCCTGGGTTCGATCCTGAGCTCATGTTACTGTCTATGCAGAGTTTCTGTACATGTTCTCCCCATGTCTGAATGGGTTTCCTCTGAGTTCTCTGGATTCCTCCCACCTCCCAAAAGCATACACACCTAGCAACCTTAACCAGGATAAAGCAGTTACTGTGAATGAGTAGGCTGTCTTGTTTTATTTTATTAATTTAATTGTTGTGTGTCTTATCTTTTACTATTCTCTTGTATGTAGAGGCTGCTATCACTATTTGTTCTGTATATCTGTTTCAGAAATGATTTTCAGTAGTCTTTTTACAACTCCTACCATCTGAACATATGAATGAAGGATACAAAAGAATGTGGGTAGACCTGTGTGAACCAACACATTCATAAGGATGTTTGCTTACTATCAATGATATATTTCACCGTCTGCGGGATGCAACATCTGGTTTTCTGCTTTTAAGCTTGAAGAATTAATCAAATAAAAGGAGTGCATTCAGCTGCTCTCTTCTTTCTACAGTCTCTCACCCTTGCACCAACTTTTTCAGAAGGTGTTGCCAGCATCTGGCATTTTTGCATAATGTGTGAGGTGTTTGGAAAGGGGGTTGTTGTTGGATGGAACAAATGGCTTTTTTGACCTAGTAATTAGCTCAAGAAGATGCAAGGAAGAGGCTGGTGACGAAGCTTTGTGGCCAGATTTTTACAAGACTGCATAAATTATCATTTATGAAACCATAATACCCTGTTGTGATGTCGCAGACCCATTAGAAGACAAAGCAGCATGATGGCTTTTGTGTGCAAGGTGTTTATCCCTTCCAGTGTCTTACACATTGCACATATATTACATAAGGTGAAAACAACATATAAGCACAACACACACAAGAATGCACATGAAAACTCACATTAAAGACATAGAAAAGATACGCACTGTCGTGAGATTTGCTGTGGATATGGCAGATTTGACACAGGAAGCGTTTAAGTTTGTCCTCGAAACAGCTGTCATTACAGAGAAGTAAAAAAAGGGAACACAATTAGGAATGTCAGTCTGGTGATTCATCACCCTCCATTAAGATGCTCCGCTGTGTGAGGAGACGATACCATTCACTTCTGGCCACAGCTGCACCCAGTCAGCCTGTCAGGCCTAGTGACACTACATTAATATACTGTCTTCTACCCAACATTGCACTGCAGTACTGTCCTAGGTGCCAAGTCTACAACTTTGTGCTTATTTTATTTTGGAAGTTAATTCAGTATGCTCACATCTGGCTTTAAACGATATAATTAGGTTAATTAGGTTAAATTGAACAAATTGTGTAAATTGTGTAAATTACTTTCAGAAATAGAATAAAAAATTACCTGTCTTACATCTTAATGATGCCATTGTTGTCATCAAATACAAGTTGGACCTATGAGTTTTTCCATTTTTAGCACAACTAGACCAAATATTTTTAATGTTTACATGCATGTGATAGAAAACACAAAAGCCTATAGCATGACTGGATATCCTTTTCTCTCTATGGCATTCTCACACTGTCCTTGTCTCTCACCTGGTGCTGATTTATTGTGCTTATATACACTAGGTTTGTTGTTATACCATTGAACCGCTGTCCACTGATTATCACACGTATGTTGCAATGACGTTATTTAGTGTACAGTGAAACTGTCAACATTTGAAAAGTATTGTAGCTCAAGTATAAAGTGCTTTGTTGATTAGATGGTCACTAGACAATCACAGATCTTGGTAAGCTCATCCATACAGAACAGGACTGTTAGCGCTCTCCTCCAAGCACGATCAGCCACCCTATGATGTTGCATAAGCAGTTTCAAAAGATGTGTTGGCATCATGTGTGTTATGCCATTTTACACCAGAAGCAAAGTGGCATACTGCCACACCCACAACCTTTTTCACCTTACACTGTGTGCAGCTTGCATGCATTCAATACCTGTGGTGTGGAGCATTCACTTCTGTGCTTTCTTGCACTTGATTTTGTAAATATAATATGCAAATGTCTTTATTGACCATCAGATTCTAAACATGCACTACCACACCATATGGTCACATAAAGTTTGTTAATTCAGTGTTCTTCTACACTCTTTTAAACATGCACAAAGTTTGAATTTTATATAGGTGAAAACTTTTTTCACTGTTCTACGAGTGCATACCGTGCTTTTACTTTTGTAACTTTTTATAAGGACTTAATGTTGCGAATTGTTACAACTTTGCAAGCATGACACAATGTTAGTATATTCTATGGCTGATACAGTATGCAAAGAGCAAAGGAAGTTGTAATGGAATGGCCACTACCTTGTTGTCTGCCTAAAACCAAAGCATGAAAAGCTGTGAAATCTTCAAAAGGCACCAGGGTTGATGAGCTCCCAAAAGAGGGTAGGACTTAGGCTTTATAACAGGGAGATTTTGCCAGTGTGTGCAATTTTAATTGCACTCCTATTGCTTGCCCCTAGCCCCTTTATTTCTCCCACCCACTCTTTCTCTTTTTCTCTCTCTCACTCCCTCCCTCTCTCTCTCTCTCTCAATCTCTCTCTCTCTCTCTCTCTCTCTCTCTCTCTCTCTCTCTCTCTCTCTCTCTCGTCTTGCTCTATCTCTCTGGCCTTCAAAGGGAAACTCATTCACTCTATTTTAATTTCAGAAAGTAACCCCGAGGATGAAACCAGAGCCACTCATGTGCAAAACTTCTTTATTTCAAAATGACATTACAGTGTTATTGTGGAGTATGACACCACTCAGGACTCTCCGGGTATTCAGAAACCAAAGCTGACTTCTCCCACAGTGTCAAAGTACAGTGCTCATGTACTCAGCCATAAAAGCTGGGTAAGTGCTCCTTTTTATGCACAGCTACCTAGTTATGCAAAAACTAGACCACCTTATATCACTGTGTAAATGACATCTTGAGCCAAAAATGTCCTGCACATTTTTAAATTGATACACGATGTTTTGTATTCCTGGTTTCTTTTATGTTTAGGTGTTTCATAGTTCCAGTGTTTTTCTGATCCTCCCTCTTTTCACTCTTGTAAAAGAGGTTTTAACCTCAGTGGACTTGTCCCCATACAATGACATGAAAATCTGTCAAAGCTTTTATTCATCTTATTTGAATTTAATTCCATGTCATGAGGAAGTGGGTGTCAAATGGGTTATATGTCTCAGAATACGGTGACCACAGCTTTGAAGAGCTGCTCTGATGTCTACAGGAATCAACTTGCCCCCCTTTATGTTTGGAATTCCTTGTCCTGTTTCCTCTGAAAGAGTTCTTCTAGGCTCAGTGCTTCATACACTAGTCTCCAGTGCTCTGGTAGGGCAGTGTAAGATGAGTATAATGTGGTGTTGGCCACCTTACCCTTTAGCAACGACCGTTCATCAAACACAATTATGCTTGGTTTTGTTCTCACTCTGTTCTTTGTTTGCACTGCTGTAAAGAACCACAAATGAGCTAAACCGGTCAAAGATACAGTGGGAATTATGGCTGCTCTGATCTGTATTATCGAACTCTGAGGAAAGATGCATTCACATAGCAGAATAGATACAAATTATTCATAGTAGTCAAAGTAGAGAAATATAGAATTATACTTGGAGTGTAAAGTAGGCTATTCATCATAAACTAGTGCTTATATTATTTGAGGTGTAATAAACATTTACATTTAATCAAGCCCACATCCCTCCTCTGGAAAAGTAACATCATCTTTATCTCGAATCAAGAGAGACTATGGGAGAGAGAAAAAAAATGCTTCATGCCTCTATCCTAATCATGCTGCATTTCATCAGCCAATATGCAAGCACAGTAGCCAGCGCTAATAACACATACATTCTCTCTCTCTCTCTCTCTCTCTCTCTCTCTCTCTCTCTCTCTCTCTCTCTCTCTCTCTCTCTCTCTGTCTATATCATTGCTTTAAGATAGCATTTCTTGGACTATTTGTTGTTGCAGTTCTGCAACAACAAATCAGAAATGTGTGTGTACCACAGTGAACTTGTTTCCAACACACACTTTTTTTTTTGGTGTAGTTTCAGGTCTTTTTGTGAAACTGTATCATATTGTGACACCACTTTGTTGTATTGAATTTGAAATTTCTGTATCATTACACCCCTAATAGAGTATAGTATGAATGCTGAAACATCTATTTCAATGAAAAGAGTGCTGTAATTACTGTTATAAAATCTAGGTTTTAAATCCCTCTACTAATTATTGTAGATGTTTTTTTTTTTCTTTTATCAGGGTTTAGGTCATTTTAAAGTTGATTTTATTCTTTTGATTATCTCTTATGGGGGCACAGTGGTTTAGTGGTTAGAATTTTGGCCTCGCATCACCAGCGTTGCGGGTTCGATTCCTTCCTCTGCTCTGTGTGCATGGAGTATGAATGTTCTCCTCGTGCTTTTGGGGTTTCCTCCCGGTACTCAGATTTCCTCTCCCAGTCCAAAGACATACGTTGTAGGCTGATTGGAATCTCTAAATTGTCCATAGTGTGTGAGTGTGTGTACAATTATGCCATGCAATAGGTTGCCAACCCCTCAAGGGTGTCCCCCACCTTGTGCTCGAGTTTCCTGAGATAGGCTCCAGGCTCCCCGCGACCCTGTACAGGATAAGTAACAGAAACAAGATAACTTACAGAAGATGGATGGATGGATGGATGGATTATCTCTGATCATTTGGCTGTTTTTTAATCTACTGTACATTTAATCTCATAAATATCTCAATTCAAGTTGGACTCATGTATACATCATGGCATATAATGAGAATTACACAAGAGCGCAAATGTACAGCCAATATTTTGTATCTGCGCTGGTGCTGATACTTTGAAGTTGTCTAATTATATATGCTGATTAATGAGTGCTTTTGGTTAGTGATATATATTGGCATCAGTTTGCACACCAGCTAAATCAATCCAGTGGTTTAAAAAAGTTACCAAAGTGATAACAGTGTGTATACACACAGAATAAGTACACAAAAAAGTGATTATTTTCATAAGTTGTTTGTAAATAACAAAAGAGCTATTTTAAAGTTCGATTCAAATTCTAAAGAGGGGAGAATGCTGTTCTTGTGTACTTTTTTTATTTACCTTTTATCATACTGGCTGCTCTTTCTACACCTTTCCTGTGGCGTCTGTGTGATGATTTAGAGGATTTCTGAGTTCAGCAGGGTTTGACTTTTCAAAAGAGCAGGGCCATTGATCAGACAGCTCTATGGCCAGGAGTAGAGCCCGGGCTGCCGGCTGGATTTGCAGTTAACGCCTAGGTCGGTCCCTGGAGTATGGAGCCTAGTAGCGCGCACACACACATGCAAACATGCGCATGTACACATTTTCCATATTGTTACAGAATTGTGTGAATACTAAACTATTATAGTGCTGTATGCAAATTTACTTGAATGATATAACTATGTGACAAAATTTGTGATTAGATTATATGATTCATGTTTTCAGTACTTCAGAGTTGCTCTCAGTGTGAGCCAGGTGCTAAGTTGTTTCAAGTTGGAGATTATTGGTGGGTTTTAGCATTTATAAATCTGTGCTGTTTCTAATTTAATAACACAAAGAGGATCTTTACAGTTGCAGGATATGGGAAAAACAGATGTGGTCTCCCTTCTGGAGGGAACCTTGGCAGAGAGATCAAGCATTCTCCATAAACATAATGGGGCTGTGTAAACTGACATGGATTAACCAGCATTGCTTAGACATTACAGTCTATATTTAAGCAATTTTTTTTTTCCTGTACTGCAAAATTCCTTTGAGATCTGCTAATAAAGTGTTAAATATCTATCTACACTTGTGCATTTTGACATTGGACAGATTGCTTAAAGATTATCTTTTTTCAGAACAAATGTACAGTAAATTATATTCTATTTCTGGTGTATTTATTTTTTATTGTCCTCCAGTGTCTACAGTAATGGCTGAATGTGTGCTGCATATCTACATATGTATCTATCTACCTTTTTGTAGGTTTTTGTCGGTGTTTTAGATTTTGCTCTCTTCACCTCGGCTCTCTACAGCGCAGTCTGTGTGTGTGTGTGTGTGTGTGTGTGTGTGTCCTTCAGTTTCTACCATAGTAGCTGCATGTGTGTCTGCCTTATCTAGATGTCCTATTTATTGATCGCAAGACATTACTGATAAAGGAGGCGGAGAAGCACATCCCCCAGCCCTCCTCTTTAATAAACCCCTTTTCACCCATTCACACATACACAATCACACACAGTGACACTGAGCCAACAGATAATACACCACGCTTGATGTTGTTCATCAAGTGAGGATTTTTTTTTTAAATCATTATATAACATGCAAACACTATTAACAATAGTTGAATTATGTGTAAATTTACCAACGAGAAGCATGATCTTAGATCACAGTTATGGTTCTTTGTTGTGTGCCAAGTTTAAGTTTGGATTTGCATTTATTACGATTTTATGAATTATGCAGAATGTAATTAAAAGAGTGATATTAGCATTACATGTAAAATAATAAAAACTAAAGAAAATGATTAAAATACAGTACTGTGCAAAAGTCTTAGGCAACCCATTTTTGTTAATAAAAACTTTGTTATCGATTTTTATTTTATGACTTCTGCATTATCGAGTGAAAAACATTTTAGATTTCCAAACATCCGTTTTCCAGCACAAAATGAAATGTTACAGAAAAATGTTTGTATGTCAGTAAAGAAAGCAGCATATTAGGTAAGAGACAGACAAAAACATAATGAAGGCTGCTGGGTTTTGCTGCAGAAATAAGAAGCCAAAGTGACAGTCAAAGGCTCCAGAAGAACTGTGTCTGGTTCTGCAAGATGCTCAGTAAAACTTACCACCTAATTTCCTTTTTTTTTAAAAAGCAAAAGTTCATCATACAAAGTATTGGCTTTTCATTTATTACTGTTTAATGCTCTTTACAGCATTTTTTTAAAATATAGAAACATTTAATTCATTATTTTAAGGCATCTACAGCATTTCTTTGCATGTGCCTAAGACTTTTACACAGTACTGGAGCAGCTGTGGCTCAGGTGGTAGTGTGGGTTGTCCACTAATCGTAGGATTGGCGGTTCGATTCCACATTGACACCACATGCCGAAGTGTCCTTGGGCAAGACACTGAACCCCAAGTTGCTCCCGATGGCAAGTTAGCATCTTGCATGGCAGCTCTGCTACCATTGGTGTGTGTGTGAATTTAATGGGTGAATGAAACACAGTGTAAAGTGTTTTGGAACCACTAAGGTTAAAAAAGTGCTAAATAAGTTTATATGGCAAGCCATTTTTAACTAAATAAAAATAAAACAGTTAAAAACATATACTAATTAAAAGTATTAAAAATGCCTGAAAATATTGAAATATCCTGATGCCACCTGCCAACTGTGGTTGTGCTTCTACAGAAGTCACCTTGTTCTTTATTGAGAAGAACAATTATTTTATTCTGAAAATTTATGTTCATAAGATGTTTAATGTACCAAATATTGACTCCAATATATTCAAGATGAAGCAGAGCATTTTGATCACATTGTCCTGTGTTAATTAACCCTGAGCACCTCAGCTGGCAAAGAGCTGATGCTGATGCCCAGGCTGACTTTTTTGTGCCAAGCTGATGAGTTGAAACCACCCACTGCCACTTTTGTGTCCACGTGTCATTTCCTGCCATCAGTAGAGGCAGCTGAACGTGTTCCATGAATAAGTGATGGGGCTGGGAAAGGGATAGGAACAGGGTAAGAGGGAGGGAGAGCAGGATGATGGGAAGAGAGAGCAGGAAACCTGTCAGTGCTTGATCCACTCCATCAGGCAAAAAGGTAGGTGTGGAATGGGGACACCTGGCCATTCTATAGGCAGCAGAGCATGTTGATGCCACTCCGTTATATGAAGATTGGTTCATCTCAAAAGGTTCCAGGACACAGCCCGCATGGACCGACCAGCCAAGAGCTCTTGCTCAGAGAATGACCAGCAGATGACCTCTAAGAAGACATTTGTGTCGTACTCTCAGTATAAACGCAATTACTAGTGAATTCATTGCTTTGTCTTTTTTTTTTCATGTGTACCCTGCAATCCATTCATTTCCCAGCTAAATTTGGCATTGTGAATCAGCAGATCTTTTTAGTATTTTCAGAACACCAGTGTATAGATATGTTTGATGCAGCCTTGAGATGGATTAGCATGGATTATTTAGGTTAATATTTATAGTATAATAGGACCACAGTAGGAATGTAAATGATATCTGTCAATTTATTCACTAAAACATTTCAACCAACATTATAATTGATATCAATAGCTTAGCTGGTTAACTTCAAATGTATTTTTATTTTATGATTACTGTATTATATTCTGGCTGATTTGATGGATTCATTCATTCATTTATCTTCAGTAGCAAAGGATAAAGGCCACAGTTCACCATATAAACTACTCAAAAGTTTCTTAGAGGTGCAGAACAACTCCGAGCTAGATGCAAAACAGTGATCTCACAGTGGGATCTAAATTTGGTTCAAAACAATGTGGGCAACTTGCCATATGAACCACTGGAAGATGTTTATATATAAAGTATAATTCACTTCAGAATTCAGGCATCTGTTTTATTGGCCATCAATACAGCCAAATGAGTAGGCAAATTGTCTGCATTATCAGTCAGCATGCAGTGAGTGAATGGGGACAGGAGTGCAAATATGTTACACTGTGACCAAACCCAGCATTCCTGATAAAGCCACATGAAATCAGTAAACTGCTCTTGAAGATGAGAATGCGTACAGGCCAGCTCTGTGTCCAGTAAGGGTACGGCTGTCAAGCAATATGTGGATGTGGCTACCAGCTGTTGGGTCATTGGCCAGCTGTTTGTGTGTTATGGGGGCACCATAAGGGGCACAGGGGCTCTGGTGTATAAAAACAGCTTAGCCCACTAAACACATGTCTGAGGTGTCAGCTTTAGTTAAATGTCAATCAATGGCATTTAATTAATATTATTTCATAAAGCAGTGACATAAAGTTATATACGTTTGCCAGATTTTACCGACCAAATGTTGCTATGTCGCAGACCATGTTCTGTGGTAAGTTTGAGTGATCTTCACCCTCAGTACAATACAGTATTAAAACTTCCATCCATTCAACCTTTTTCTGTACCACTTATCCTATGCAATGTCGTGGGGAGCCTGGAGCCTATGCCAGGGGACTTGGGGCACAAGGCAGGGGACACTCTGGATGAGCTGCCAACCCATCTGAGGGCTCAATCACACACTCATGACAATTTAAAGATGCCAATCAGCCTACAACGCATGTCTTCAGACTCAGGGCGGAAACTGGAGTACCCAGAGGAAACCCCCAAAGCACTTGCAAGTTCTGTGCACACAGGACAGAGGCGAGAATCGAACCCCCAACCCTAGAGGTGTGAGGCAAATGCGCTAGACACTAATCCAACGTGCCCCTGTATTAAAACTTCTTTTCAACAAAAAATAAAACCCTCAAAATACAGTATCAGCACCTTGAATGATTTTTCATCTTCAGTAGCATAAAAAAGTGTCAATATCATATCAAAAAAGTCTCAAGTATCGCTTAAGTGATTCTCATAATTCAACAATAAGCAGTTTTAACATTTTGAGTGACAAATGGCATGTGCACTGTTCATAAGTGTAGTCTATTATTGTCTCGTAAAAGTGTCCATTTCGATGAACTCAATGCGTGATCTCCACTACTTCTGGTGTTCTGGAATGAAAGGAACTAGAATGGTAAGTTATGTATGTAATTGTGGTTCTAAGGGCTGGGCGGAGGATCACCAGGGCTACCTGGGTCACTCATGTTGGCAAGAATTGCTAGACATAATCATGACTTAACACATGACTTTATAGTCTATACACATGAGGTCATGCTCAGGAGGTGATGACTTTGCTATTACTACTTGAAATGAGACAACTATCCAAAAGAAAAAACTCCACTAATTCCAAAAGAAACATTCATAGCGCCACGGTTACATATAAACCTAGTCTCTGCTACTGTATGTTGTCCCCTCTGCTAGAAATATATATTAAATTAAAGATTTTAAAATGTGTATTGTTTGTTCTTAAAAAAAATAATTAAAGAATGTCCCATTGTACAAAGCTTTATTAGGTATGAAAAGAAAGCTGTGGGTGCCAAAATATTTCATTTTCATTATAGGTAAAGGTTATGTGTGTGTCCAAAATGAATGGTGTATGTATTGGGATCCTTGGCTGACAACCTTGACCTCTTCTACCATAGCAACACCAGTTATCATCTTTGTCACATATACATACACCACGAGTTCTCAACTTTTTTCTGACATGTGACCCCTTTAGACCCCTTCTTCAAGGTTGACATTATTAATAAGCCTACTTGGTTTTGAGTCATTTATATTAAACCCATTCAGTTCAAGTGACCAGTCAAATAGTTATAATAGCTATAACAACTCAATAATAAATATAAGTGCTTTTATAATGGTGGTTTTGATGTCCACCAATTTAACCAAATAAAAAAAATGACAGACCCCCTGGCTATATTCCACAGACCCCACTTTGAGAACCACTGACATACACAAATATGCACACATAGTTTTGTAATAGTGCATTTACAGAACATTAAAGACAATTATGCATCATTAGTGCCACATACTATTATGTCTACACCTAAGTCTATCCCTTACATTAACCTAAGTAAAATAACTAAGGTTTAAATAAATAAATAAATAAATAAAAAGAAATAAAAAAATAAATGTCCCTATGTCAGCTTTTTCATATTTCATGGAGTGTACACAGATAAAATCCCACCTGAACACATTCATCTCCACACGTTCTCACAGACATTCACATGCACACTCCCAAAGTTGCCCTTAACTTTAGGCGTCATGCATGGTGCCTCCTCCTTGCTGTGCCGTGTCAAAATGAAAGAGTAAACAAAGGGGCCCAATTCCCACATCTGCATTAATCATTCAAATGACGTATTGGCATTCTTCAGACTCGGCTGCCTCGCTTCCAAATTAACACCTCCAGGTTCAAGGGAATAGAAATTAACTGAATTATCTGGCAGCCGCAGATGTCCTACCATGGCCCCCTCCGCTCAAACACACAAACATACACACACATGCCCCAGGAACAGCTATGAAGCAGAAAACTGCTAATGGTCAAGAAATCATATACCACAAGAGTAATAGTTAGGCTAAGATGTTTTTATGCCACTGAGGCCAGACAAGGCTAGCATTAGAACACTGACATTTGTTTGTTATATTATTATACACTATTTATTTATTCATTAGCTTTATAGTATATATTGTATGTTCAAATCAGTTACAGAAAGCTTTTCAGTGGATATTTGGTTATTGATTACTATATTTTTTGTTTGTTTGTTTGTTTGTTTGTTTTGCTTTTTTTATTTCCTTTTTAATTGCACCAATGGAATAAACTGAGCTGCAGTGTCTCTCTCACAAATGACTTCACTGCTGCTAATGCCTGTAGTACAGCATCCGCTGGAGCACTTCCCTGTGAAAATGCCACTTCACTGAACAATTAATTATTGTAATGATAGGCCAGTATTCAACAATGCTTTTTAGACTTGTGTGGAGGTGAGAGAGAGAGAGAGAGCTAGAGAGAGAGAGAGAAAAAGACAGAGACAGAGAGCACAGTCAGTCCGTGTGGTGTGAGGTGAGCTGTTTTCACACAGGGATGTAGTGTATAATGCTACAATGCAGGAGCTGGGACTTGAGCTCTGTTCCAGAAGAGCTTGTAAAGAAGTTCAACTTTTTCAAATCTCATGCGTTTGCTATTTTAATACTGCACACTACCAACACATTTACTCATCAAATTACACAGCTTTCATGTGATTAAATATCAGCATATGTGTAAATGATCTCATGAGTAGATTTTTATCAAGTTTTAGTCATGTAGTTGCTTCTCTTGGGTGGAAAATAAAATCTAGAGATTTGTGCACATTGTAACAAACAGTGAATGCTGAATGCCCAAAAGATCCTGTCCATATCCATTTGGCGAGCAGAAGACAGGACTGAGGGTTGAAAGTCCAGCCCTCAGTGACTCCAAGGTTTTCCAAACATGAACTCACAACTGATGCAGCTACTCTGCTGTTTTGTTTCGGGGTTTTTTAAACGTTCGCTCCACACATTCACTCTCAGCATGTACCACGTCTGCAAACTATGGTGTGAAATGTGCCACAACTGTTGCTGCTTAATAGCATCTGTTTCTCTATAGTCTGAGAATGGAATAAACAGTTGCCATTTCCAGTTGCACATAAACAGGATCCATTTCCACTCATTTTCTTTCTTCTTAATCTGTTGTGTGACATAGTCCTGAAATTGTGTAAGCCACTGTGAAAAATGAATTTGCACCATATTTTTGCCCCCCATAAAAAGGGAAAATGATCTGCAACGCTCTTTTCTTCTACTCCACAGCATCGCCATGTTTTGACAGCCATTACAAGCATAGCATCCTTCTGAGCAAAAAAAAGAGAGAGGAAGAGAGAATGAGAGGAGGGATGGATGAAGAAAAAAAAAGGTGCTGTCACTTTAAGGGAATTCTTGAGGCGAAGCCAAGCCAGTGACTGCATCAGTCCCCTGGCATCACAAGATGCCTGCCCAGGGTTCTATTTGCATACCATATTCAGGGCATGGCGCTCCTTTTTTATTGTTTTTAATCAGTGCAGAATGTCAACAAAATAAATGAAGTTGCAAGTGGAAGTGAAATTTTTATCACATCGGGGATGCGCTTTTCCTCCCATTCATCACGGGCCATACTGAAAGAGTGAAATTTCTGAAAATGTGGTAATCAATGGAGGAGCTCCATATGGCGGGGATCAAAGGTGTCACATAGTGTGTGGTTCTGTTTTATTGCCAGCCAGTACTGTTAATTGGACAACAAGATCAGAGGCAATATTAAAATCCAATTAAATTGATATGAACAGATTGCCAAGTGATGTACACTAATGTATAATTGAGTATCAAGCAAATGCGAGTCGGCCGTCTTGTGCTCCTACCTCCTGAATAAATGATGGAGCCGTAGAGGACAGAAACAAGTTTGCACATTAGCTCCAGCACTCGGGGATTTCATTTGCTTCTTTTTTTCCCTCTTTATTTCTGGATGACAGTCTTAAAGGGGCACTTCCTTTTTGTGCATAGGCCATATGTATTTTCTTCCATGTTTACCACTTGTATACACATATTTATGGATTTTATGTGTACAGTTGGTATGTCTGTGAGAAAGAGAAAAAGAGTAAGGTCCACAGGGAGGGAAATTGTATACGCAATCTATGGGTAATACTTTAAATGCTGCAATTTCATCACATGCAGTATGCCTTGATTTGATTTTAATAAAACCTTAATGATTTATTGCTTTTTCTGAGGCGAACGAGTGTGAGTCATGGAGAGGAGCTTAATCTGGTGTAAACACAGCCGTCCCACCATCTCACATGCAGCCCGTTGATGCAGAGAGCTCTTTAAAACAGAAATAAAGAAGATGGGGGCGGTTGGGTTGACACCATTTAACAGACCACTGAGGGCTGGATCAAGGTGACATTTCCCGATAAGGTAAACTTGGAAGACAGCCCAAAATAATCAAAGTTCATCAAAACCCATTCATTTATTAATTGTATATTTTTAGTGCAACCTTAGGGCTTATAGCAGCCATTCTAATACAATGCACTGGGGGATGATAAGGAGATTTACATATCTAATTATAATGACATTTCAGGGGCCCTGTGATGGTTGATTCATTTTAATTCATGTCTCTGCCGTTTGGCTGTTTTGGGGGCTGTCCAGACGGAGTGTGAGAGGGTGAGGAGGCAGCAATAATGACAGCAGAATGCTGCTTCATTAAGGCTGATGGAGACTGGGTGGAGCGAAGGCTCCAGTGCGTGCCCGTCTCGGTGCCCGCGGCCATGCCCACACAAAAGGCCTTCAGAGCAGGTGCTAACAAGGTCAGAGTGCCTCCGAGCCATCTGGGCAGAGCCTGGTGCAATGTCACCAAGACTGTCTTTGTGCACAGAGCCTTCCAGAGCAATCATCAGTAGTACTCAAAGAAATCAAAAGACGCTGGCTTTCTTTGGAGGACTGCGTATTTAACTCAGGCCAAACAAAAGACGCACTAATTGGTTGGGTGCAATCTGTCTCTAGCATGCACAGAGCAGTTGGGTAGTGATATCAATTTAGTTGTTTTTTTTGTTTGTTTGTTTGTTTTTTTACTCAACAAAAGATTTTGATTATTATTTCATTGTATGACTATATTTAATATAAAAGTTTTATGCATGTTATCATTAGATTTAATCTTATCAATTCAATCTAAAATGGGAATATCAAAAGGAATCAGCTGTTAGACTTGAATGGAGAGAATGCAGCAGTTAATATTTTAAAAAGGTGGTACTTAAAGGTACAGTCTTTATTAATGTAGTGTAATATGTATGAGACATCACGGAAATCAAGAGTTTTTTTTCTTGACTACTCTTAATTAAAAATCATTTATTCTCTGTACATATAAAAAATAAATAAATAAATAAATAAATAAATAAATGAATGAATAAATAAATAAATAAATAAATAAATGGATAAATAAAGGTATAAATGAGTAAGTTTTTCACCCACCGAGGATTGTGGGAAATGTGGGGGGAAAGTGCATAAACAGTATACTACATGTGTGTAAGGAATCTTAAAAGCCAAATGCACTCCATATTTTTTTATTTATCTATTTATTTATTTTAAAACATAATTGAATCATTTCATATCATTTCACTTTTTGGAAATACACCATTTCCAAAATGTACCTTTTAGAGTAATACCTTTTCTTTTCTTTTTTACAGTATGCTGCAAGAGTACTACATTTGAATAAAAGTATTTTTGAATAAATACATACTTAAACAAAGATATATTTATTTGTCATATCAAATTAACTGTTTCAATTAAAATGTATAATGTAAAGCAATTACTTTCTTTAATACAACTTAATACCTAAACTTCAGTAAATGTGTTTGTTTTTTTTTACATACTGAATCATATTTAACCAAAAGTATGTTTCATTGTATTTTCAGTGTAAATGTATTATTTAAAAAGTATACTTTAATGTAATTATTTTGTTTTAGCTTAAAATGGCTGATCAAAAAGGTTTGGAGGGAGTTTTTTTATAATTAAAGATTGTATATCACTAAATATCAATTTAAATCTGGACTAAGATTATGAAAGTCTGTGCTTCCCACTAATCACAGGTGACAAACCCACGAGATGCACTTGCACTAAGTGACATGTCCTAAGTCAGCAGCACTATCATGTAATTTACAGTTAGTATAAAGTGACAGTAAATGCTCAGGCCTGAATAGCTGGAGCCCACATTGTCAAGTTGCACAGTATCATTTTGCCTTATTTGTTTCTTCTTGTATAAAGAGTATGGTCCTGGTTTATTCATGTCTTGTATTATAGAGGAACTTTTCCATGTGTTTTTTTCCCCTTTATATTATAATCTGAAAGCTCTTGTCTGTTATTATGGAGTTACCTGTTTGAGATTTGTGACTGTTTTTTTTTTTTTTTTTTAAATCAATGTATATAACAGATAGCAACAATCAATCTGCCAAAAACTGTAGCCTGTTAAGGCCTATAAATTTTAGCAAGGCCTTCTTGGTTTTGAGACCCTAAACCATTTCAAAGGGAAGCAACGGGCTGTAGTCTATCTGTTTATTTTAAAAATGTAAGGATGCGGGTTTGTGGTATGTTTGGGAGCAAAAGGACAAAGATGAAAGAAAACGTTTCATTCATAATGACATATAATCAGCCTTAGTATCAGAGGACCTACATGCACGAGAATATATATATATATATATATATATATATATATATATATATATATATATATATATATATATATAGAGAGAGAGAGAGAGAGAGAGAGAGAGAGAGATACACACACACCCATAGATATAGATAGATAGATATAGATATAGATATAGATATAGATATAGATAGATATACACACACACACCCATGCACACCCGATCTTAAGCATTTACAGGAACAGTGCATACCATATTGTGCTACATAAATAAAACAGAAATAGCTAAACACAGAGAGCACATTTAATTATTTTGCTGTAGTCACTTTGTAGAATACAAAGGCTTTCAATTAATCTTAAAATAAACTTAAGATAAAGATAAAAGAGGAAGTGAGGTTATCCAGTACACATACAAATGCAAATATCCCAAACTGTTGAGAATTGGCTATTTGTTTTTGTTTGTTTTTTGTGATTGTTCTGTCTGTGGTTCAATTTCTCATCAAATAATCTTACTTAGATTCTTTAATTTGAGATCTTTCAGGATAGTTTGCATTAAACATTTCCTACACTATTAACTGATATTGTCAAAATTCTGTGCATGCACTGCACACACCCCAAAATCCCCAGTATATCACACCAGATTAGAGTGACATTCAGGCAAAGAAGAGAAAAGGGCTACACTGGGCTTTTTCTTGTGGGAATCCTGTCTCTGCTCTGAAATCACAGCATTATCTTGAGAAAATCCCAGATTAGGCGGACAGGTAAGAGCATGGCCACGCTCCGGGGGGTAGAGTGGGAAGGAGGGGGTGCAGAGAGGGGGCGCAGTAGGGGGCTAATGCTCCCATGCCTGGCCACATCTGAGGCCCACTTTGACTGACAAAGCCCCATGCATGGGCCTGCATGTGACTCAGCACAGGGAACAACACCTATATTCCCATGTGGGCATAAAACTCATGATCCTACTGTGCTGCAGGAATGGGAAACAAAATATAGACATGGACTACTGAGAACAGATACTGAGTACATGGCCTTAAAATTAAAATTATTACTGGTGTATCATACCACAGAACCCACAATTGAGCCAAGGCTTTTAAAACGAATGACATAAAAATAACTATACAAAACTCACATTGTTCTTGTCCCTTGTGAACATTGTAAAAGGCAACGGATGAAGCATCTCTGAATGTAATTCTGTATTTATGGTTGCATTTTATCTCCATAGGCCTGCTACAAAGGGCCACAGTGCAAAATATGTACATGTTATACAGAGCTAATGATGGCCCTGTATTACACACCTCTGACCTCTCACCAGCCAACTTCCCTGCTCTTATAATTTACCACAAGAAGAGGCAACTTACAGAGTCAAGAATAAGTGGCTAAGCAGGGCCAATTATCAGACTTCAAATGAAAATGAGCTGATGCCAACAAAAAAATGGCAGTGTTGGGGTTTTTTTGTTTGTTTGTTTATTTGTTTGATTTGTATTTTTATTTTTTTGTACGTGATTGCTATTACTGTTGAAAAGGCACAGGCTAAAGCATATGTTTGGACACTAGAGAAAAAGAAGAAGGACTTGAAAAAGGTTCAACTGCATAGCCTGCTCCTTTAGCAAGACCCCAAGCATAGTAACCTTATATCAAAGACAGAATGTTGAACAGGGAAGGGAACTGCATTAATTATTAAAGCCCTTTTGGTAACAAGCTGTGAGCCAGTGGATGCCTGTTGTAAGGATGACTTCCTCCTGTTTGCAGTTGTCTACGTTTAACCCTCTTATTGCACATACCCACACACACTGATCTGATCAGAATAAATGGCACACACTGCCCTATTTCAGTACTGCTTTTCAGTGTTTACTGTTTTTTGCCCTCACAATTGATCCTTTTGGCAAATCCCTATGACTTTCTTACTATCAATTTTTTATTAATCTCTCTGCTGTTTTACGGTTGTCAAGACAGTGCAAGTAAAGTTTGGGGGTGAGTAAATTTTGTCTGTGGAACAAGGGATCGGGTTAAACTAAATGTGGACTTCAGAAGCTGAACTTGCATCCTGGTATAATTAAAATTTCAGATCTGTTTGAGCTGTTTATAAGCCAGAGCAATATAATATTACATAATTAATACTGTATTTTAACAACATAAAATTTGCACATTAACTAGTATGCAAATCACCAATTAATAGCTTTGTGCATGTTTGTGCTTACTACCAAGGACAAGTGTGTTCCTATTTTAAAATCCAATCCTTGTTGTCCCCTTGTCCCCTTGTTCAGCAAGTGTCCACTTGTGTGACACTGGGCATCATCAAAACTGTATTGAACGAGGCATGTGTGTGTGTGTGTGTGTGTGTGTGTGTGTGTGTGTGTGTGTGTAAGCATACATGCCTTTCTGTTTAACTGTCTGTGTGAGTCTAATCATTCAGGGAATGTATTTGGTGAGCTCATCTCATTAAACATTGTCTGGTTTCAGTGTTCTTGATGCTGAAGGTTTTCTCAAGCATGTCAGACATCTGGATGAGCCATTGTTTATCAGCTACAGTCACAATAGCATCCACCAGACAGTCATTCCTGATCTATTACATTCCATAAATGACCCTGTGTCTGTACAAAATACTTCTGAGCAGCCAATACACTTTGGGGGTGAAATGACTCAACCAAACATTCTTCTCAAAAACTCATTGCACTACATGCAGAAAGATGCTCTGTATTTCTCCCTGCAGTCTCAGACTTTAAAGGCCTCCACCATTCAATCATTGCCCTCGGTGTGCATAAACGACTATGTGCAACAGTTAAACGACTCGTGAACTATTGTGTTAGATGAGCTGGCACTGAATTAAGCATAGTTTTAACAAACACTGCTCCACAGGGCTCCTGTAAAACTCTTCCTAAATGAACTCTCTATTCTAAAGAATAACTGACCTTTGATGCATGTCATTCGTTTGCTTTGATCAATGACCTTCGACCCTCAGAATGAGCAAAACATCCTTTACAGCATCCACTACCACATGCCAATAGGCCATTTACTACCCTTCAGTAAGACCACCAGCCTTCATTTGACCAACCCTCAAAAGGCTTTGTTTATTGGTCCTAATAAAAGTGTGTGTTCCCCAGGAAAGTGCTGAAGGCAATAACTCAGGCATGACAGAGTGCGTGCTTAGCGATAATGTTATTATCGCAGTGTCCAGTGTGTCTATACTTAATTATTCTTTAAAAGAAATATTGCAAACACACTTTCAGAAGTTCAAAATAACAAGTGAAAATGTGTCTTCTTCAAGTATCCTTATACCTTTTGTAGCATATGTAATGTAAGAAATAACACATGACAAATATATATATATATATATATATATATATATATATATATATATATATATATATATATTGTAACCATTGGCAAATCTCTATGATATAAAAGGAAAACCCAACACTGTACCGTATTGTTGTACGTATTACAAGAGCATTAAGGTAAATCTATTGTTCATGTTAAAGCTAAAACTACTGTCAGAGCCATGCAGAGCCATCCAAAATTAATCCATGCCTTCTGATTTGAGAATTCAACAGCAAGTACATATAACATTAACATATTGCTTGATCAAATTTTACACTATATAGCCAAAAGTGTGCGGATACCTTACACATTACACACATAAAGTATGTGGGCCTTCACCAAACTGTTGCGACAAAGCTGAAAGCACATAATTGGATGTGAATGTCTTTGTATGCTGTAGCTTTAAGATTTTCCTTCACTGGAACTAAGGGGCCAATGTTAATACCTTTGTGCACAAAGTGAGATCCATAAAAACATGGTTTACATGGTTGGTGGGGAAAAACCCGATTTACCTCAACCCCACTGAACACCTTTGGCATGAATTGGAACAATGACTGTGTGCCAGGTCTCCTCGCCCAACGTCAGTGCCCGACCTCACTAATGCTCTTGGGGCTGAGTGAGCACAAAGCCCAACAGACACAATCCAAAATCTAGTGGAAAGTCTTCCCACAACAGTGGAGCAAAAGGGGGACCAACTTTCAAATGAGATGTTTCCCATACGTATATGGGAATAATGGTCAGGTGTCCAAATACTTTTTCATATAGTGTAATTTCAAAATGAGACTTTTAAAACAAAGTTTGTTTTACAGTTCATTTCAGCACAACCAATTGTTCTAGCTTCCTGTGGTATGAGATACCTGGCATATTTCCTCAAAACTTTAATTTTTAATAGTTTCAGAGAACTTTTTTAATTACCAAAGAACATGATCAAATGCAAGTGTGTATTTGATGTGATTTTTGGTGAAAAGAGCATTTCCACAGAAATAAACCCCACTGATGTTTGGCAAAAAAAAAATAATAAAAACAACAATTGGCTTGTGCAGGATCAGGAGTCCTTTCAAGTGCCGTCGCTTCAATTATCTTCAAAGTGGAACAGTACAGAAACCTTTATTTTGGTTTAGCATGACTTGAACCTGACCCCATTTCTTCAAGCTTGTTGAGGATTGCATGCTCTTTTAGTGCTGTTTTATTGTAGCAGCACTTTTTACTCATTTAGAATTCTTTTTGCCTCAATTTATTATTCATTAGATTTCATTAATTTTGTAAAATGTTCTAATTGGGTATTTCTAGAATAGATAACAATCTCTTCATCGTTTTTGTACATGTTATGTTATTATTTTATGTCTGCCTTTGTAATAGTTACCATAGTCAGAAGGACAGACCAAAAAAAAGTCATTTTAAACACTTTTAATCAGCGTTTAATGAAATGGGTCAGTGACAGACTGGTGAGACTGGGCATATTTCACAAGGTCTAACTTGTTCTCGCTCTCGCTCTCTCCCTCTTTTTTTTCCTTAACTACAGCTCTCCGGTAGCTTTGGCTCCAAAATGAAACAGTAGCCTTAATTACAAATTGTAGCACATGGCACATGAAACAAGCTGTACTGCAGTGTTGGACTGAGGGAGATTGTGGTGTCACACCAGTACATATTTTCTTCAGCATTTAGATCTAAAAAACTACAGCTTTGCATCGTCAAACATGGGTTTATGATATGTGCATATTTCTCCATTCATTAGGAACCATTTAATTTATACAGTTATAAACCTCATTTAAATTTTTTTAAAAAGTATTAACTTCACTTACACCCCTACTTAAAATCATTAGTACTGACTTTACTTAAAACATGACGTACTCTAAATAATATAAGCCAATTTTCAACATACACTACTTCTCTCATTAAAATGGCTAGCTTTGTTAACTATTACTCACTATGCTGTTCACTATGTTCTCTACAAACTTTCAGGCATAGTTTGGTTCTCTAAAATTGTTTCATCCAGAATTTCACCCCAACTGCCATCTTGCCAACTACTGTAGCAGGCTTGGGGCTAGGTGTGCTAATGTGGTTGAGTGGTTTTCCCTCACCATCCTATGTTCTGTTTACTGCTGAGTCTGCTAAATTATCTGCTAAATTAAATATGCAGCTCTGGGCTTGGAGTTAGTTTTCCTCAATGCACTGACCCCTCATTCTCTTCACCAAAATAATATAACCAGCAGTCATTTAAATTTGTTTTGTATATAGAAGTACTAACAGATTTTGTATTTATTTTATACTGAATTTTCGTCTCTGTAAAACACTTGCTAAGAAATGAGTGTACTTTGGTCAAGTAATTCAGATTACAGTTTCACAAAAGAACTGGAAAATGAAGTTCATTTTTACTGTGTGAGACAATGCTCTCTCTATGATGGTGTTTGATGCTTTTTATGTTTTTCTGAAACTCTGCCTTGATGGCTTGTCTAGAAATTGATTAGAATTAAACATCATGCTTTGCATTATACTTCGAGTTACACTGAAACCTACTGCCACTGCTATTTCAGAATAAGTTTACACAGCATCACTGATGTGAAGCACTAGTCTTTCACAGCACCCCCTTTTGAAGATCTCCAGCCTGATAATTGTGAATGAAGAGGTGGCTAAAGGAGGGAGGGAGGGAGGGAGTGTAGAAATAAGGGAATACCATAGTTAGCTAATACATTACATAATATCCTATATCCACCAACATGTACATTGGCAAATATAGAATAATGTCAAGCCCTATCAGGATAAATGATGTCTGAGTAGACACAAAGTACTTTTGTGTGTCCCACAATATAAGAACATGTTCTGCAAACTGTTCTAAACATGAATGCAACTCCTAGATGCACTGAACTTAATTGGGGCCAGTAACTAATATACAGGTGTAGGCAAAATTTACACACAAGGGGCAAAATTGAGAAAGGTTTTACATGAGTATTTAATTTAAATTCAACATTCAATATATGCCTTCACATGCTTTTATGATGAATAAACAGAAAGGAATTTTAAGCTGAATCACTTAAGACCATTGGCCTTAGCATCATGTTCATCACAGTCACAGTAAAAGTAATTCTAATACAGTTTCATAAGATCTCAAAGTGTTGATTTGCTTAGCGATTAACATCTTAGTGTAGCCAGTAGGCAGAAAAACAATATAAATCTTATGATCCTAACATCATTAAATGCTCTTAATTCCTTAAGTCCTAGTTAAGTCTTATATAACCACAACACAGTAATTCATTTGAATTCTTTCACAGAAGCTTTGGAGAAGTGACTGTGATTGTTGGTCTGTAAAATGTACCTCAGACAAAGTTGCTAAACTACCTATTTCCATCTATATGCTTTTTTCCAGGCCTGTGAAAACTAGCAGAACAACTAGCTAGGAGGCTAATGATCCCCAGTGCAGTTTCTGACAGCTAGTTTGTCATTATACTGGCTTCTTGATTATCATAGAAGCATGTATGTAAATATGATGGCTTTGATTAAACTTTGTGAAGTTTTATGTAACTATATATTTTGTGGAAATTACACACAGTTGAATGGTAAATCCCATGCTTAGCCTACCTGTTGCTGCTTTAGATAGTGCTTTGCAAGCTAACTTCTGTATATAGCTTTTCAAAGTTTTCAAAATGTATTAATTAAATTGATGGATTTTATCCAGAGTTGTTTGTTTTTAAAGTTTACCGCTTTTCTCTAAAATTACTCCTTGTCTTTTAAAGTTGACTTTTTATTTATGTAAACATGACAGCTTCTAATTAATATGACTTTTAAAAAAAAAACATGCTTTTTAAACGCAATCATCTTTTTAATTGATTGTGCTTAGTTTAAATTGACTCAATTTAATAAAGATCCCAATCTCTTTTTGAAAATGGACTGCAATGTTTATTTGAAATTTCTTCTTTTGAAAAACAAATTGGAGAAAAAATACTATTTTGTGTAAAGTCAGCCTTATATTTTTTTTTTATGTAAAAAAAAATAGATTAACTCATTAATGTATTAACTGAAAAAGTTAACTCAGTTCATATATGAATTGCTGTATTTAATTAAAATGGTTTTGGTTTTAAAGGTGGCTGTTCGGATCTGTTTCTTTATAGGTTGACTGCTTTTATTAAAAGTCATTGTCATTTTTTAAAAGTTGAGTCCTTGTCTTTGTTATTCCTTCTAATTTTTTCTTTAGATTACTTGCTTTCCATTAAGTGCATTTTGAATAGAAGATGGCAGGGGGTTGTTTTGTTTTGTTTTGTTATATTTGTTCTGTTTTCTTCTGCTGTTTTAAAAAAGCATTATTTATTTCAAGTCTTGCTTCATTTGAAGTTGGTTCTTTTTTCTTTTTTTATAATCTTTTTTTTTATTTCTTAATTTGGCAGTAAAAAAAAATGTCAGCTCTCATTTTTTAAAGTTGATTTGCCTTTCAAGGCCATCATATTCAAGAGATAAATTTAACTGCTTGTCCCTCTTCAGCAGTCTTTCGTAAGTCTTGAGATATCTTTCTTTACCTACCCCTTTATAAATCTCAGTCTCTATTTAACTGATGTTTTACGGCTGTCTTTGACTTTAGGCTTGAGTTTAATCTGCTTTAGTAGAGCACTTTAATCCCAGACACAATTAGCCCTATGCAGCCATGTCCAGTCGCCTCAGTTCAGGCTAAAGCCCTAGGCAAAAGCACTCGGTTCATATACTGCCCACACTGAAGATTACAGAGGAGCAGAAAGACCACTTTAGCTTCTCCACACACCCTCTAATGCATGTTCTGTAGTCAGTAGTGTTAAAAATCTGTTCCCATAAAGTCATAAGATGATTCTCATTCTAGTTGATGTAGAAGTGCACAACAGGCAAGCATTGCTCAAAGAAGGGAGCTATGTGCTCCAGGGATGTTCCTTGTATAATCGTAAAATTGTCTCCAATGATTCTCTCTCGGTTTAGGGCAGAATAAATTGATATATACAGTATAAATGTACTTAGAGCACATGTGTATGTATGCACTGTGTGCGCTTTCACATGTGTGGGTGTGTTGTGCGCCTGCGCTCTCACATCCATCTTTCACATATCCACAATGTCTGCAGGCCCCAAATGTCAATAGTATTATCAGGCGGCTGTTTTGGTCAAATTTGCATCTGTTAGCATCAGTGTGGGCGCAGTTCTAAAGAGCAGGAGTTCAGAGCAGTCACGGCTTAGTGTTCATATCGATAAGGCTGCCCTCAAAGCAGGGAAGAAATGCATTTGTGATGTCAAAGCTGAACAAATTCCCTGCTACCTGCTATGAGCACGTTGTCCTCTGAGCTTCAAAGTGAGGGATGAAAAAGGGAAAGAACAGATTGTTTGGCTGTTTGCTGCTGCAGGAAGGATAGGCAGTTTAGGTAGATGGAAAGATAGCGCTGTGCTCATCATGTTTCTCTCTGAGTTAAACTCATGACTAAGGCGATCACTTACACATCTATGCTTAATACACCACATTTAAAAGTATTTACAAGCCCTTGCCAGTCACAGTCCTGTTAAGGACCACTGCCGTCTCCCAATTCTCAGTCTGCATACCCACATTGCCACTGGGCATCAACATCATAATGTAAGGTCCTAGAGTAAGGTCCTGCTCATACCAATCCACAGCCTGACCCACCTTGAGAGCTGAGATCAAGCACAGTGAAAGTAACCAAGTACCACATATGACCCACACCAGAAAATCTTGAGCTTGAACTCAGCCTAACAATACTGGAGAACTGATCAGCCAGCAAACAAATCCATTATAATTAAAAAATCTGCAGTCAATCCATGAACTCGAACAACACAAATAAGAAATTGCAGGTGAGAAGCAGCAGAGTAGGTACCATAACCAGAAACAAAACCAAAAACAACATAGATTGTAATTGTTAGCAATGTGACAAATGTCTCGTGTTGTGTGTAAATACTTTATGGGTGCTGTCTAAAATGAGCCAACACTCTTGTTAGATGCAGGATTGCTCAACACTAGTGAGTACAAGAGAGCAGGAGTGTTGGAGGGGAGGTCAGCCTATGCCAGGGGGCATGCTAGGGATAATTGGCTGACCGGCATATTGAGAATGAGGAGAATGCTTAGGGGGGTCATTGCTCTGCACACACACACAGTCATTAGTGACCAGTGCTGAATGGAATATTGAGCTATGCTGAAAAAAAAAAAAAAAAACGATTAAAATTTGAGCCAGGCAGCTGTGCCTATATTACAGAAGCAGGTTGACGGAGGGAGATTAAAACTTTATAGGGCCGATTAGCAACACTGGCCTCTATCCACCAGACTAGGGCACAGTGGTGCTAGGGATGGCGCAGAGCCAGAACAACAGTGGACAATGAGGAAAGCATTGTAGATGTGGTAAATGCAGTGGTGCTGAGAGGCTCAGCAAAGTCACACTGACCATAGCAACAATGAAACTCTCAGGTCCTGGCAATGAAATCAGCACAGGCCTTGTGTGTGGAATTGCAAGCTATTTTTTGCGATGAGAAAGCAGTGTGGTCTATGTTTTTAGGTGGCTTGGATAGTGTAAAGACAAAAAAAAAATGATAGAAGAGTAGAGACTGCCAAGCAGAGGAGTGCTTGGCAGCCTTGTGTTGATGAGATACTGAATGGAAAACTAATAGAGTCCCAGGGACAGCTTATACAGGAAGGTACACCTAAAGGGAAAAGTAAAATACTCTATCAAAACATAGCAAAATGACCAACAACCACCCCTTTGAAACAAAAGAATCTATGATCTGAGAGTAGGCAAGTAGTCAGAAAAAAAACATTGCCTCGGCGTCTCCTTTTATCAGCTGCATTAATTTGCTCTCCAGAACAACAAATGATTTTTTCAGCTCTTTTGAGATTTTTTTTTCTTTTATGTGCTTCTCAGACATTAATTATATATTTATATATAGAATATGCAAAAAGAAATCACAATGTTGGAAGGCATTGTGATTAAATATTAAACAATGCAGAAATTCTGTTACCTAAAGGGATGCTATTTCTTTTTCTTCTTTTCCCCCACTTCAACCTCTTTTTTTTTCCTCATCTGTTTCTCTTTGTGCTGAAAGTTCCTTTATAGCAAGCTGTGCTCCGAAGGCATGCATAGCAGACTCAGATGAAGTTTGTTTCAGTTGTGAGGCAGCCTGGGTCATTTTGCAAAACTAATGTGTCAATACTTGCCGGCTGAGGCACTGACCAATATGTTTGCAATATGCATTAAGTTTGAATTATTTCTTTTCCCTGTGGCTGCCATGGAGAGATAGAGAGAAAGAGGGGGCACTCTGCACACACTTTGGCCCTGATCCTCAGGGAAGCATTAGCAAACCTTTGAAGGGGAAAAAAGGCATCTGCACCATAACCGAGACACTGTAGGGTGAAGGGGTCACAGTCCATTCCACTACAGTGCTATTTTAGCTGCTTGGCTGAGGTGAAGCAAGGGGAGGGTGGAGGGAGGGGGAGAAAGAGGTCTGCACTACCACTGCTCTCACGTTAAAACTGAGCCTTTTCCAGTGACTGTCAGCATCTGTGAAACTGAAGACTTGCACTGATGAAGCACCAGTAAACTTTCCCATTTGGAATGACACTCAACAATCTAATGTGAGCAGGGAGATGAGCCAGGAGACCAGTTCAGTATGTGTCCAGTTCACTGATTCATACACTGTCATTCACTTTTGTTCATGCTGCCAGCTGTCCAATAATTGATAAGGGATAAGTATTCACACACACACACACACACACACACACACACACACACACACACACACACACACACACATGCCCTTTTGCAGCAATTACAGCTTTGATTTGTCTCAGATACCTCTATGAGTTTTGCACATTCTGATTTTGCCATTTTCTGTTGGTGGACAGCAATTTTCAGCTCATGCCACAGATGGTCAATTAGATTTAAGTCAGGGCTTTAACAAAATTAATTCCTTTGTAGTTTTTGCCCTATACTTTGGCTCATTGTTCTGTTGGAACATATATTTCCACATAAAAAATGCAGATCTCTAAATGACTAGAACAGTTTCTCTCACCAATTTGCTTATATTTGGCTCCATCCATGTTGTCTCTGATGGCAACAAGCGTTCCATTTCCTCTTTCTGAAAAGCAACCCTAGAACATGATGCTACCACCACCATGCTTGATCATAGAAATGGTGTTACCTGAGTGTCAGGCGATTTTTGAATTGTGCCAAAAATTATGCTTTGGCTTTAGACAAAATGGCTCAATGTTAGCCTCATCAGTCCACAAAATCTTTTCCAGAAACTCTCAGATTTTCTAACATGGCCTTTCTCAGAAGTGGTTTCCTGCTGGCCACTCTCCCATGTAGGCTGTAAATAGCTGATCATATAGATGAGGTCCACACAGGTTCTCCTATTTCAGCCAGTGAGCTCTGTAGCACCTTCAGTGTTGTAGCCAGACTCTTGGAAGCTTCTCTAAAAATTGCCTTTCTTGCCCGAGCGCTCAATTTGGCCTGATATTTGTAGTGTCTGGTTTGTGCCATACTTTTTCCATTTTGTTATAATGGCTTTCACAGTTCTCCTTCTCCCTCTTTTTTCCTCCTAATAACGTCATCTCAAAGCTTCATGGATAGTCTTGGTGACAGCAGGACTAATCTGATTTGCCATTTTAGCCATAAGACCTCCCAAAGTCTTTGATATATATTGTGCAAGCATACAATTGGACACAAGTGGATTTAAAATTAACACAGGTGTACCCTGTTTAACATATTTAATGTGAGCTCTCTAAAATGAAATAGTCCTCATTTATATTGCTAAAAGAAAGGGGTTGAATATGTATGTACTTTTAGATTTTTAGTTGTTATTTATCTATGCTTTATACAGCACCGTGAAAAAGCCTTAGGCACATGTTCAGAAATGCCTTCAAAAATAATTAAATTAAATGTTTATAAACAAAAGTAAAACATTAATAAACTAAACAAAAAAGTCCATATTTGGTGGGAAAATCCTTCACAAATCAGTAGTCTAGGGTACATTCTTATACAGCTTTCTAAGGAAATTGGTTGGTAATTTTTACTAAGCATTTTGTAGAATCTGCCACAGTTCTTTTGGAGGCTTCATCTCAATTCGCCTACTAACCATCCTAAATAGTATCCAAGATTAGAGTTAGTGTGTTCCAAATAGTAGCATGTTGAAATGAGTATCCCAAAGGTATCTGGATGGTCTACTATTTCTAGTAGACTTTCGAAGTGTAGAACCGTGGACCCTTTTTCATCTAATATTATTCACAACACCTTGCAGGAGGGAGGGGGAAGTTCTTTGATGCATTATAGAGAGGTGTAAATGAAATGTGGAAAAATTAATTAAAGGAATGTTAAATTAAATTAAATAGTATAAATTATAGTCATTTGAATATAAGTACATACATATATTACATATTTGGACAAGAAAACATTGGATCCTTTTTGAAACAGTACCTATTAAAGAACGTATATTTGAACAAAACCAAAAGGAAAATTTGCTTTTTCAATCATTTATTCAACAGAAATATCAATAGATGTGATATTCTTCTGTGGAAAAAGTAAACACCCTTCACCTCAGAAGCTAGCATTGCCCCCTTTAGCAGAAATAACTTTTTGTAGACATTTTGCATAATTGTCCACCAGTCTCTGGCATCGGCTTGCTAAATGTTATGCAAACCATAACATTTCCACCACCATGATTCACAGTTGGTATGGGGTGCTTCTCTTGAAAAGTTGTGTTACTGTGGCCAAACAACTCTACTTTGATTCGTCTGTCCAGAGCACATTATTCCAAGAGGCCTGGTCTTTGTCTATGCACATTGGCAAACTGTTGTCTTGCAATGGCTTTTTCCTGACACACCTTCCATGCAGGTCAAATTTGTGCAATCTCTTTCTGATTGTAGAAGCATGCACTTTGAGACCAACACTTGCAAGACTTACTAGCAGATCCTGTGATGAAATATTGGGGTTCTTGGAGACTTCTTTTTGCATCAGTCGGTCTGCTCTTGGGCTGAATTTGCTGGGACGGCCAGTCCTGGACAAGGGATCTTTTTAAATCCCTTGCCAGACTCATAGGCATCCACAGCCTTTTATCTGAAGGCCTTACAGAACTCTTTAGATCTTGGCATGACAGCACTACACACCTCAATAACAAAGGGAACACCAGACACTTGATATGAGAGGGGTTTAAATAAGACAGGTTCCACCTGCATTCCCTAGGCAGGTTCTAATCACTGGCACCCAATCTTGAACACCTGATTCTAATTTTATGGATTTGAAGGTGTGATAAATGTAGGGGTTTACTTACTTTTTCCATGTAACTGATCTGTTTTTTGTTTATTTACATTGTGGAAATTACTACAAAATGTCAATTTTATGTGTCATTTGACAGTGTATCAACTTTATTAATAGGCACTGTTTCAAAGAGGATCAAATGTTTGCTTGTCGAAATGTTGTCAAAAAAGCCGTCAATTTCCATGGGGTGTACTTATTTTTTTCACATGACTATATATATATATATATATATATATATATATATATATATATATATATATATATATATATATATATAAGGAATAATGAATGAAGAAAAGCTGAAATGCAATAAGAAGTTGGTTTACAGTGACAGTGTGTGTAACTGGGCAACAATGTTCTCTTCCGTTACATGACATGTTAGTATGCCCAAGTACGTGCATACTCTTTTGCTACACACTCAAAAGTGTGTACTTTTTCTTCACAAAAGAGTACATACTTTTAGAGCATAGTATAAGTAGGTGAATTGAGGTGTAGGGTATGACATCCGCACTTGCTTCTGTTTTTTCAGATCAATCCTGACAGCCCTCATTATGTTTTTTGTCGTAAAAGTGGTGTATTACATAATATGTTACTTTCTTTATTGAGATACAAACATTTTTGTGTAACATAGACAGATAGACAGATAGATGATTGTTCAGGTCACACACTTTTTAAAAGGCCTTATCGTAATTGGGTTTCAAAGGAGAAGTAAGTCCTAGCACTCCTTCTCGAAATGTGAGACTTATGTCATTGAGCTGGCAAGGGCTGTTATAAAGTAAAGATTAAAACAACCATGATTTGTCCTGACATCATTTGTATGCCTCTGAAAATTAACTTTGAAGGGAAATAGTCACATACTTGGGCTATAAAAACATCACTGGGGAAAAAAAGAAGAAAAAGACACTAAGAAAAGGGCTTGCTACTAACTTCTGATATTAAAGAGTAAATCTGGACATCACACACACACATACACACACTCATACACGCTCGCACATTTGCATGTGCCTTTTGGGCGTTTTTCGAAGTCAAATTCAAAGGCTCCATATAGGTCACACCAGAACCAATCAAAAGTTAGGTAAAAGCTTTTCAACCAAGGACGAGATTACAGTCCGCTGGAGTATTTTAAGGGCAAAACTGATTGCAAAAAAAACATCATATTAAAATGCATCATTTTGCATCAGACAGGAACAAACAAGTATGAACAAAAGAGGTGGAGTTAGATTGCTAAAGCTTCCCCTTTGGAGAGGCCTGCTCTGGCCCTGGGCAGATGAGTGATTGGCAGGTGGGGGGAAGCAGGAGTGAGACCCTGAGGGTAGTGTGCGCAGCAGGGATTTAGGTTTCACTATGGCCTCCCTCTCCCTGCACGTTTGAAATCTAAGAATAAACAGTGATAAGGCTTAAAACTTTTCACCCCTGTTTAATTTTGCCCGCTTCACTACCTCGCCAGGGACGCTACCTCAGAAGGACTCAGAGATGTGGGGGGGGGGGGGCGGGGGGGGGGGGGGCATAGTGAGGTAGTGAGTGGCTGAGTGATGGAGAAGGTGAGTGAGCAAGTCTGAGTGAGGGACTACACACATATTTTTGTTATCCTACCTGCACAGGCTGGCCTGCATGATCCCTCTGACTGTTACATTAATCACCTTTACCTGTAAGCTGGATTTCTTCTCATCCCCCTTTCATGGAATTATGAAATAACTAAAGTTTGGGAGAAGGGCCATGGCTGAAGCTTTAACTTCTTCCTAGCTAACACTGTACAAATTGCCATCTCACCCTTACAATTCATTCGACAGAATGTGTCTTTCATTCTGTTCAACGACTCAGACTCAAGTCACCCTGAACTTCAGCTCAAGTTTGTATCCTCTTACAGTTCCACAATTACGCACCACAATACACAGTTGAAAGTGTGGTCTGTACTCACAAAATGCCATTCTCTGCAAGGAAGAGTAACCACCATACAAGGATTTTTCCCCTGTCCTGGATCCAATTAGATGTTCGTCACGCAATCTATTAGTGTCCTTCTCTTCTTACCTTCCTTTGTTTGTTTTCACATCAAAAACCCACCACCTGCCTTGTGTCTATCATATACTGTATGATGTACTTACAAACAAGAGAAGAAGACAGTCCCTTCATTACTCCCCCACTCTGGTCTCTAAGCATGATGTGGTTGCTGTTGTACAATAAGAATGTGTTTAAAGTGGGTTTGTAAGTATAACAAGCACATGTGCTGAAAATAAACACTCCAGGAAAAATCCATTAATACCAAGGCTCCTGCTTGCTTTGGCTTTGTTTTCTCTTTGATTTGCTGTTGTTGCAATTTTGCTGGTTCACTTGTGTGCGGTCCAGGGAACAAATTCATAGACTGAGCAGCTGAACATGATCTTTGCTTTCCCACTCCTTTTCTTACTAAACATAGCTAGGAAAATACGTCACCGCACACGTATGTATAAAATCCCATTCCAAACACATGTACAGTACCGGGTCAACATTTCATCTGATCTTTGCATTACAAACATAAAAATATGGTCTTCCATATGGTTTTCAGATTTGCATGATTAATTTAAAAGAAATGAAATATATTATACATTGCACTGGCCTTGAAATAACAGCTGGCATATTGTCCAGTTTTCACCCTTCCCCCTTGAACTTTTACATATTTTGCAGTGTTACAACCTGGAACTGAATTGGGGTTATACTTAATTGGGGGAAACGGCCCATAATATTGAAGTAGAGTTTGCAAAAGTCAACATAGTTTGCAAAAAGATTTACAAATATAAAAATCATGAAAGTTGTGATTGTGTAAGTATTCTCCTGTTGTACTCCTATTGCTGTGAAACCCTTGAATTAGTCCTTGTATCCAGGTTCCATCAGAAGTCACATAATTAGTTGAATGCAATTCACCTGCATGTAATTAAAGTGTCACATGATCTCAATATACCGCTGCATTCACTTCTTGGAATTACTTTGATTGCTAGATGACAACTCAGACATTCTACACGGAACTGTTCATGTCCTCGGACTCAGAATTATTTGTTCAGTACGCCAAAATGAATCCATGTGAGATGATGCTGTTGAGAACTGCAAAATGCATGAATATAACATTAAATCACATTTTATGCTAATGCTAAATATTGAAGAACACAGAATCAGGTAACAAAAACATGTTTATTAATAACACAGCCTAATTTGAGTGATCAATAAACAAAACCACAATACAAGTAAAAGTCTGTGCTAGCTACGTTAAACTATACTGTATGTATTTCGTTTACTTTCAGATTAATTTTGAATTACTAAAACATTAATAATAGTTAATTATATGAATTATTACACTGAAGTATTATGAGATAACTACTTAACTACATTTTACTGCTGAAGCTGCCGCCATATTGAGTATTTCTGCATGATGTTGCAGCGGTCAGGTGGTACAAGTCAGAACTCTCAGGAAATACCAAATTTAAGTTATACTTACTGTACGAGTTCTACGAGGATATGAACACTATTTGCAAGTCGGCATGTTATAATTACTCTCGTAATTACAGTAATTCTAACATGCCGTGAATGCAGATTAAATACTCATGTTCTGTAAGGCCTGAAATAACATAAGATTTGCTGCGGCTTAATGAATCTTTGCTTGCTGTACAACCTCTGGCAAAAATTATGGAATCACCACACTTAGAGGCTGTTCACCAGCAAATAAACAAATCACAGATATGACACAAAAATGTTTGCTTAATAGCTGAATAATGGACACAATGTAATGGATTATAAAACTCCTTCAAGAAGGAAATCCAACAAGGAGTGTGGCAAAAGATGTTGGTTGTTCCTAGTCAGCTGTATCTAAAATTTGGTGCAGGTTTAAACAAAATGGGAAGGTTATAAAAGGAAAACATACGGGTATACCGAAAACAAGGTTACAGTGGGCTAAAGAGAAGCAATCATGGAGTGTGGATGATTGGATGAAAGTGATATTCGTGATGAATCACAAATCTACATTGGCCAAGGAGATGATGCTGGAACTTTTGTCTGGTGCCATTCTAATGAGACATATAAAGATGACAGCCCGAAGAAAACAATCAAATTTCCCCACTCATTTATGATATGGGGTTGCAAGTCAGGTAAAGAACGAGGGGAGACCTCAACAGTCAATGCACATATATAGACTGAAATTTTGGACATTTTTTCTCATTGCATTGATAGAAAATAGGTTTGGTGATGATGGTCATTTTTCAGGATGATAATGTATCTTGCCACAGAGAAAAATGCTAAACTGACCTGTCAACCACTATTCGAGAAATTTGGAACCAGCTTTATGGAGAATTTTGTTTTTAATAAGTAAAGTCCATGGCTCAAAGAATTCAGGCCATCATAAAAGCCACAGGAGGAATTTTTCTGTTGGTTATTCCAATTTTTTCCTCTACTTGATCTGGAAAACAATATCCCATTAATTAAAACAATTTAATTTCATTTGTTTGAGGTATGTTTCATGAAGAAAGAATGTTCAGCTACTAAACAAAAAAGTGTTGTCATATCTTTGATTTGTTTATTTGCTATGAAGTAAAAAACGCCAGGTGATGATCCTCTAAGTGTGGCGATAATTTTTGCCAGGGATTGTATTTCTGGGCTGACATAGTGAATGTCATGTGTTGTGTCTTCTTGAGCCTTTCATCTAATTCTATGCATATACATTTCCAATATATACATCTCATCTATTTATATAGTGGCAGTGGCAGACTTTTAATAGGTGATTGGGTTCACAGTGCTTGGCTTGTCATTTTTTTAAAAGTAACTGAAGTAGCATTCATAGCCAGCTTGGAGCTCTGTTGAATACCATCGGCCTGCATCTCAAAAATTTTGAGACCAGGTTCAAGGAGAGCTGGATTTCATGAGAGAACACTGAATGATGTGCAGCTTGGAATGAAATTGCTTTAAAATTTTGTTTGTGTCATTTGTGTGGTAATTGTCCAAATGTACTCCTGGTAAATGTTTGACCTTCTGAATTATATACACCTTGTATTCCAAAATAGACAGTGAGTGTGTATTTTACATTCATACAGTATATTTGTCACTTCCAACAGTGCTTTGTGTCTTCAAGTTCAAGTTTAAGTGGCTTTATTGTCATTTCAAACATACACAGCTGGTACAAAACACAGTGAAATGAAACGTTTCTCCAGGACCATGGTGCTACATAAAACAAGACACTAAGCACATGAGACGACACAGAACTAAATAAGATCTATACATTTTTACATAAAGTGCACATGCAAAGGTGTGCTAACAACACAAAACAGTACAATAGTTACTTAAACAGAACAATAGGCACAGTACGTGGTAGTGTAGCGCCAACCAGTACACAGTTTTAGAGTGGAAATGTCCGATATAACAGGTAGTGCAAAAGATTGGTGCCAAAGAGTAACAATATAATTTAAAACAGTATAAATGTGAAGATCACATGCTATGACTTAGTATTCAGTAGATTAGCTTATACCAAACATGGACATAGCAGTTATTGCGGTAGCAGCCAGGGAAAGTGTATAATAGTGACAAGAAATTAAATAAGATATTTTTATAAGTACACTAGCAAAAATGCAAGAGTCAATGCAGGAATGTGCAAATATTACAATGAGAGTGGGATGGTGTTCAGTTCAAAGTGTTGTGTGTGTGTGTGTGTGTGTGTGTGTGTGTGTGTGTGTGTGTGTGTGTGTGTGTGTGTGTGTGTCAGTCCAGTCTCTGAGTGTTGTGGAGTCTGATGGCTTGGGGGAAGAAACTGTTACACAGTCTGGCCGTGAGGGCCCGAATGCTTCGGTACCTGTTTCCAGATGTCAGGAGAGTGAAGAGTGTATGTGAGGGGTGTGTGCGGTCATCCACAATGCTGGTGGCTTTGTGGATGCAGCGTGTGGGGTAAATGTCAATGATGGAGGCAAGAGAGATCCCAGTGATCTTCTCAGCTGTCCTCACTATCAGCTGCAGGATCTTGTGATCCGATACGGTGCAATTTCCAAACCAGACAGTGATGCAGCTGCTCACGATGCTCTCAATAGTTCCTCTGTAGAATGTGGTGAGAATGAGGGGTGGGAGATGGGGTTTTTTTTTTAAGCCTTCACTGAAAGTAGAGACACTGCTGGGCTTTCTTGGCCATAGATCTGGTGTTGAGGGACCAGGTGATGTTCTCCGTCAGGTGAACACCAAGGAATTTGGTGCTTTTGACGATCTCCATGGAGGAGCCATCGATGTTCAGACGAGAGTGGTCGCTCCGTGCTCTCCTGAAATCAACAACGATCTCTTTTGTTTTGTCCACATTCAGAGACAGGTTGTTGGATCTGCACCAGTCTGTTATCCGCTGCACCTCCTCTCTGTATTCTGACTCGTCCTTTTTGCTGATGAGACCCACCACATTTGTGTCATTGGCAAACTTGATGATGTGATTCGAGCTGTGCATTGCTGTGTAGTCATGAGTCAGCAGAGTGATCAGCAGTGGACTGAGCAGACAGACCTGAGGGGCCCCCATGCTCAGTGTGGTGGTGCTGGAGAAGTTGTTCCCAATCCGGACTGATTGAAGTCACCCATTCAGGAAGTCCAGGATCCAGTTGCAGATGGAGGTGCTCAGGCCCAGTAGGTTCAGCTTTCCAATCAGGTGCCGAGGAAAGATTGTGTTGAATGATGAACTGAAGTCTATGAACAGCAATCGAACATTTGATGTAGGAGTCCTTTTTGTCCAGGTGGGTGAGGGCCAGATGTAGGATGGTGGCGATGGCATCATCTGTTGAGCAGTTGGGGCGATACGTAAACTGCAGTGTGTCCAGTGAGGGGGACAGCAAGGTCTTGATGTGCCTCATGACGAGCCTCTCGAGGCACTTCATGATGATGGATGTGAGTGCAATGGGATGGTAGTCATTGAGGCAGGACACTGGAGACTTCTTTGGCACAGGGACAATAGTGGTGGCCTTGAAGCACATTGGAACAACAGCGCTGCTCAGGGAGATGTTGAAGATGTCAGTGAGAACATCTGCCAGCTGGTCTGCACATCCTCTGAGCACTGAGCCAGGAATGTTGTTTGGTCCAGCAGCCTTCTGTGGGTTGACTCTATGTAGAGTTTTCCTCACATCAGCCGTGGTTAGACACAGTACCTGGTCGTTGGGAGGAGGGGTGTTCTTCCTCGTCGCCACATCATTCTGTGCCTCAAACCGAGAGTAGAAGTTGTTCAGCGCATCTGTAAGGAAGGCATCACTGTCACAGGCGGGTGATTTAAGTCTTCTCCTGTAATGTTCACTGAATTTGTGTAGTTGTTTGTTTGTTTTTTGTAGCCACTTAAATCTAGAAAGAAAGAAGCACCTATACTACAGTACAAAATTACTTCTGAGCAGTCTATTGAGTGGGGTGACTACTGTACTGTACTAATATAATCAAATGCTTTGATTGCCCTTATTCTCAGTTATATACATGTCAATGGTATAAATACTAATGTTTCACTGTTAATATTCATTTCATTGCCGATGAGATAACCTGTGACTTTCAGGCCAACAGAGTAAAAAGAGGCAGGGAAATACAGAGAGGTGGTTAGGGTGGCTCAGTATCATTTGACAGCTATAATTACAGGCCTTCCTTGCTCTCACTGGTTTGCTATTCTCTTGAGCACTTCTGATCTGTTGCATTGGCTTTTCCTCACAGACTGACACCAAAAAGTGACTCCTAACTGAAAGCTTTTCAAATAAGTCCACCTGGCAACACTCCAAGGAACTGTGCATTTTCGTGAGCTTGGGCTCTTTTACAGCAACTCTATGATGTGTCTGGACTTGAGTGTGTCATTGATGTGAATGGCCCGTTGGTGTCTGTGTTTGTCTGTAGGAGTGTTTCAGTATACCAATGTAAAAAAAAAAGAAGAGTACAAGTGAATGAGAAAGGAATGGAAGTTTCAGGCTCAACAGAAGGCACTGTCCACAGAGAAAGAGAGAGAGAAATCTCATTTGCAAAATCCACATGGTAATTGGGCAACAACGCAGAAGTTTGTAATGTTTGTGTGGTAGTCTCTCCTCCCTTCTGCCAGAGCAGACTTCCCTGATCCCTCAAACACCAACAAAGACATTGTAAATAAGCAGAATAAACCAGTGTGTGTATGTGCATGTGTGTGTGTATGTGCGTGTGCGTGTGTGTGTGTGTGTGTGTGTGTGTGTGTGGCCATCTCCCCAACCCCACCCCTTGAGGATTTAGACAATGACATCATATTCATTCCACACTATTTTCCTAAGTGAAAACTATGCATTATATTATTAGTTGTAGTAGATAATGAATTCCCATTGCTTCTAATGAATGCTCTCTAAGGCTAGTGTTCTGTAGCTCTCAGTATCCTCTAGTATCTTTCATCCTCAGTGCTTTGACAAGATTCATAATTTTGTATCATTGTTTTATCATTGTGTGTCAATATTCTGACAATACAAGCACCAGCATGCTTCACACAAATATGTTGCAGAATCACTAGGAATGCAATCTCTCCTACAATATATCACTTACACTTCTAGCTTCATTTAAAATGACTTCCAACTTCAAGATATATCAGGAGGGGTTGTTAATCATAGTTGCTCTGAGAGGTAGTGGGTGGAGTTAGCTAATAACTTTTTGGATATTTAGCTTGCTGGTTGTCGAAATATGTCGTTGGAGAAATGCTATGGTGCAAGTCCATCCATTAATTTTCTGGACTGCTTATCCTACACAGGATCACAGGGAGACTGGAGCCTATCCCAGGGTACTCAGGGCACGAGGCAGGGGACATCCTGGACAGGGTGCCAACCCACTGTAGGGCACAATCACACTATGCAGAATTAGGAGATACCAGTCAGCCTACAATACATGTCTTTAGACTGGGGGAGGAAACCCTTGAAGCATGGGTAGTACATGAAAACTCCACACACACAGAGCAGAGGCCGGAATCAAGCCCTCAACCTTGGAGGTGCGAGACAAACGTGCTAACCACTAAGCCACTGTGCCTTAGGTGTAAGGCATCAAGTGAATAAGGGAAAAGTATTCTGATGATTTTGACCCATATGACCCATACACACTAGACAAGCAAAGCCAAGGGTACAAGTGTACAATCAGTACAACCCTTTTATCATATTACAAAAAAGGTCCTCTAAAAAATCAAAATGGCTTAAGATGTACTCCTTAATCAATCTGAGATTTAATTTCTAATTTTAAAAACTTTATCAGAAGATAACTTTGAGAATAAAAATCCTGCAGTTTGTGTATGGCTTTAATATCATCAACTCCTTTGGTATCTGTGTGTTTTGCGTGTCCGTATGCACTAAGAGAGCTGTGTGCCTGTTCACACACACCCTAGTGGACATCTTCACACATTGCAGCAGTAGCAAACTCAGACTAAGCAACTCCAAAACACTGTATGTATTTTTATATCTTAGTTGGAAACATGATATGTCTTAGGAATAAACTTCAGTTTTTATTTATTTATTTTTTTAATGGTAAAGGTAAAGGTTATTATGGTTAAGGCTATGGTTAGGTTTAAGTGTAGGCATAGCATTAAATAATTAATAATTATTAATTATGTCCCTAGAAGTCCTCACAAGTATAATAAGACAGTGTTTGTGTGTGTGTGTATGTGTGTGTGTGTGTGTGTGTTTGTCTATTTGTTTGTTTTGTATGTTTTGTTTGTGTATTTTTTTCATATTTATTTGAATGATTTTACATACCTAGATTATTATAGCTGCTGAATAAATTAAAAAAGTAAAAAAGTAAAAGAATAGATGTTTGTGCATGCGTGTGTGGGCGTGTTTTTATGTGTGCATACATGCATGCAAGTGTGTGTGTCCGTGTGTGTGTAATAAATGAGCAAAAACAATATACGGTGGCCTCCTCCTGAAAGATGTGCGCTGTCAACGGGAATAAATAACTTCACACCCCATTGCCTACTGAGAGAGAGAAAAAAACTTTCAACTGCATGAATATGCAAATATATATCACCCCGTCTGTGTGTTTGTTTGGAAAGCGGCTGCTTTTGTGTTGAGCAATTAAGAGTGCAAACATTTCTTTCTTCTTCCTCCCTTCTGCAGGAATATTGTTAACTGTAGAGATGATGTGTAAAAACCCATTGTTGCTTATTAATGCAACAACAGTTCAGATCCTCTGTTGTGGAGATGAGAGGAGATTTATCCCATCATGGGCAGTGTTTTTAACTCAGCTCTGTCCACTGCTTCACAAGTCCTACAAGTCTGTCTATCTATTCGTCTATATACTGTATATATATATATATATATATATATATATATATATATATATATATATATATATATATATATATATATGCGCGCGCAAACACGCCACACACATGGCTGCTGTCACTTTCCCAAAGAATCAGAAGAGATGGCTGCACCAAGCTGCCTCCATCTAAGATATTAATAATTTTTAAAAAGACGGTGATGATGACCAAGTCAGCTTGACCTTCGTATGCATTCGCCAGCTGCAGGCTTATTAGAATAACCTTATGCACCCTGACTTCACCGTGCACATACACACATTCACACACTCGGACATGACCATGCAAATCAGTGATGGTTGGGCCCTCAGGGGAGTCAGCAGGAGCATTCCTGTAGCCTGAGTGCTGTGCTCCTGACCAGCTCATCTGGAATCTCGCAGCGCTCTCGCCTGCTCCCGCTGACCCCTCCATCATTAGCATCGGGGCACCATTGCGCATTGTTTGCTTGCATTAGAATGCAACATTTCGCATGCAGAATATGCAGAGCAAGACCTCCTCCGCTGGGAGGAGGGCCAGCTTTGCTCGGAGTGCACTATAGTGTAAAGGAAGTAGTAATTATTTTGATCATACGGCAACTGTGTTCAAGTCGTCTTACTTTTATTTATTTATTTATTTTTGTTTTTGAGAAGATACATTCATGGTATGCCGCCCCATATGTAAGATTTTAAAACAAGAACAAAAGACAAATAGTGCTTTTCCAGTGGACACAGCACCATGATCCAGGTTTTTGGCATTATTTTCACTGCCAGGTGACCCGTACTATAACTGAGTACTCAGGCTGAATGTGGTTACCCTTCCTGTCAGTGGAGCTAGAGATAGTGCAGACCACTGGTCAAACACAATCATCACTTGAGTGAGCGTTACAGTTCCAGGGTACTCTGTTCGATCCTGAGCTCTGGTTGCTGTCTGTGTGGATTTTCCCATGTTTTCCGTGTCCCTGTGGGTTTCCTCCAGGTTCTCTGGTGTCCTCCTAACTCCCAGAAACATGCCAGTAAGTGAACTGGCTAGTCCTAGTTAGTGAGCGTGTGAATGTGTTTCTGCATGATGCACTGTGCTGGATCGCATCACTCCGTGCTTCCGGGATTCTCCAGATCCACCGCGACCCTGACCAGTATAAAGCTGTTACTGTAGATGAATGAATGACAAAATATGCCAAACTTCATACTACCATATTACATAATCTGTCAAACTAGTACACAACAACCATTCGGATATACTTTTTAGTATAATGTACAGTATGCAATGCTGCTTAACTAACTAGAAGCACTTTTGATCAGACAACATGACCTAGCAATCTTCAGTAGTGTCTGATAACATTCCCATCGATCCCAAAGGTAAATCAGACACTGAATCTTCTCCAATGCTGACACTGTTGTTAATGTCTATTGTTAACATTAGCGATAGGAGGGAAATGGCCTCACAGAAAACTCCTCCTCCAAGAGGTCACCACCATCTCCAGAAAACTCATATGTTTATCATGAAAAAAGGAACCAGGTGTAGGTATTTGGATTACAATTTGTAACCGGACCATGCAGTACCACAGTGTCCATTCTAACAGCAAGAGAATGAGTGATTAAAAAAGTGTTTGTGCGTGTGTGTGTGTGTGTGTGTGTGTGTGCACGTGCATCAGCGAGTGGCCAGTTAAGTGCTATTGCTCATACTGTGAGGTAGTTCTTTGCTCCTCTCAAGATGTTTTCCTATGACTTTAGATCAATCCCTTTTTATTCCACCTAACAGTGTGGGATCAATAGGCAGCAGCCATGCCGTGCCGAATACGGCCACTGAAGGATGAGCCATCAGCATTCCGGGTTCACCGTAGCCCACTCCCTCTCTCTATTTCTCTCTCTTAATGTTTGGCCATGGAATAGATTAGTGCTCAGAAACATTGCTTTAACTCCCAGCCCAGCCAGTATGTGTCCCCACTCCACATTTGTTATTTAATCTCATTTAAATGAAAGGGACTTTGGCTGGAAGGAAATGGAGAGTGCCAGGCTCCACTTCAGAGCTGGCTGTGGTGGACGATAATACCCAGCTTGGTGGCACCATGGTTAAGGGAGCAGGGCTTTGGGGGAAGGGGACTTTAGGGATGGAGGGTCCAATCAAACCCAGCAGGAAGCCCCAGATGTGGGGCCACTGAGCTGACAGCACTTTCTCCCGCTGGGTATGAATGTGGCTAACAGAGAGAGAGTGAAAGAGGCTTGTGTAATTTATTCTTGCATGATGAATTCGGCATGTAGGTGAATGCATTATATGTATAGAGGAAGAGAGAGAAAATGGCTCTCAGAGACGGCAGGATGATGGTCTGTGAACCACAGAGTGTGGAGGACAGGATGAGGGTGAAGAGTGTTTGTTTTCTTTTGAGCTGCCCTGCTCATACTCTCTCCCTCTCTTTCTCTCTTTTTCCCCCTTAGTGGGGGAAGGACAGGAGAAACGATTCAGATGGGCAAGATATGCAGCTATATGCTTCGTATCTTATCAGCCTTTGCTTTCTTGAGAGCTAACAGCAAGACACACACACACACACACACACAGATGGAGTCAGTGTAACCAGGGGCTGGGAGAGACGTGGTGTGCCAGATAAGGGCCCGGTGGAGCAGCCACACTGTTCAGAGGCCAGTCTGAGGAGCAGATAACAGCAGATAAGATTCATCCTCAAAGTGCTTATGGGCAACATCTTGCTAAGAGTGTATTTCTGACACTGTTTGTGCCTGAGGAGGGACATCGCTGCCAGGACTGAACTGTTGTGTATGTGTGCAGGCTGATGTTTTGTGTATGTGTGTCTATATGAGACGGTTGGTTGCATGTGCAGAGATTGGTCACTTCTGCTGTCAAACCTTGTGCTTAAGACATTGACACATACCCAGAGACACCCACACACCTCATCTAATGCCTGACTGCTTATGCCCAGGACCATATGGCAAAGACACCATTTACATAATGTCATATTTTATTTAATTAGGCATTCTAAATGCGATCAAAATCTGATGAAGATCCTCATGTGGAAAGCTGATTGGTGATACATGATAGCGCCCTGACCCAAAATGCACCCGCTGCACCGAAGCCCGAGAGATTGAATACAATGCTTGTACTTAGAGCTTATCTTGGGTGGGTGGGGTTTACTTACAGACAAGACTTCAAAATGTTATAAAGTCAAAGGAGACATTTCGAGGCTCTGCGTGCATATATTAAGGTCACCCACTTCTTGTGAAACATGACCTTTTTTTCAGAAAGGAAGCTGTGTAACTAATCTGAGGGCTCTTTTGCATGTGATACCATGCGGGTGGTGTTGTGCTGGTTGACATGTAAGGGCTTGAGGTTTATTTTAGGGCGTTTACACTGTGACACAGGTGCTTTCTTTTCCGAGAATTAGGAACTAGAGCGCCTTGTGCCGACCACCATGCTCAGCTAAGTGTCAAGAGGAGTGCTCAAGCGAAACTGGCCCCCAAGCTGGCACTAGCAGTGGGAAATGGGGGCGGGAAGGATGACGGGGGGTGGTAGTGGGGTGTCTAGGGGAGCAACCATGCAGGCTCCTCTAGAAAAGGGAAGGAAGGAAATAAGGATCAGTGGTTCCATCAAACAGCCAGTTTGGGGTTCTCTCTCTCTCTCTCTCTCTCTCTCTCTCTCTCTCTCTCTCTCTCTCTCTCTCTCTCTCACTCACACACACACACAGCTATGTCCACATCATCCCCCTCCAGTGCAGAGCTCTCACACTCGTGCTCTCACATGCCTGCAAAGTAAAATAAATAGAGTACACTGAGTCCAGCTTGCATATTATTTAATGAAGGCAAAGTGTTTTAAGGGGCTGCTGAATAGTGCAGGGGGGTGAAATAAGCCTTGTCCAATAACATAAGTCATTCTTTGTACTTTGTTCATGCTCCTGTTTATACATAGATGTTTCATGGAAGTGTTTCTTTTCTAAACATTGCTCTAGAATTAAAATGATAAAAGGAGGAAATAATATAACAGATACGTTTCTGATATCTCAGTGGACAAAATAACGTGACCTTTCATTTTCCATGTATTTTCCTTAAACTTTAACATTAACTTAGAGTTCCTTACACACCAAGCTAACAGTGGCTGAGGGCCATAGTTGTTGAAATGTATCTGTTAGCACTGGCATTGTGTGGTAAATCTGTGTTGGAGGGTGATGGTGAAAGAGAAATCTGTTCAGAGAATTAACACAGGGTAAGGGAAACAAGAAAGTGAGCAAAGCAAGAAAATGACACGTTTCTATCATTTTAGAATTTTCTGCTTGTCTCCTCAGCATTTTTATAAACTTCTGATCATCTGCTGTATCTACCTATATTTGTGCAATGAGCAAGCAAACTGAACAAACTGTTTATACAGATTCACATTATCATGGTTATGCTAGTTTTGTTTGCCTTCATCCCAAACTGCATCCTATATCTCTAAACAGATTCTAAATATAGTATGCCACTGTATTTATGATACTCATTGTTTGTATGATAACGATTCACCATAGATAGAAAGGTTATTTTTACATACAGTTCCGTACTAGAGTGTGCAGTCTGAGACATGCAATATTTTTTCTTTCTACAATAACTGGATTTTCTTAATTTGATTATGAATACAGACTACTGCCACCCTCTGGTATGGAGAGTTACTTAATGCTACAGTGCCTCAGTCTGGACGCTGTGATGCTTGCTACTACTGTAGAAGTTGCTAAAACTGCAAGCCAAACTGTTATAGAGCATCTTAGTACATTCTGTACAGAAGCAAAAAGCTAAGCCTCTCACAGTGCAGCATGATTAAGCAGATGCTTGATTTGCTGGTACATCTCTGAGCAGTAAGCAACAAAGGGACCCTGTCAATCTTTTCCACAATGCGAATGCAACCAGATGCATTGTGAAGGGCTCCCACCCACACACAGCAAATAACACCACTGAAATTCAAATATGAATCCTGCAGTACGGCTCACCTCTGCACAGGAACAATGATGAAAGTCTGCAATAGTGCAAATAATTTGGTGAAATGCGTGAGCGAATATATTCAAAAACACTGTCAGTGGTTCTTAACATTTTACTGTTTCTCATAGGATGTTTCACACACTGTCACTCCTAAGCTGTTGTGTGTCAACCTGAGAAATAAACAACAGAAGACGTTATATGCTGGAGCCTCTGAACACCCTCAACCATAATTCAATCATTTTCAGTCAATAATGAATATTAATTTTTAATCCCTGGGACCTTTGTAAGTCTTGTCAAGCTGTCTTCGGGCTCTTTTGATATGTGAGTTTTAACCTTCATAAATGGCTTGAAAGGCTGCCAACAGGCTACATCTGTTCCAAGGGCAGGGTGATGGTGCTCCTGGATGCCTCTCTCTTCCCCACAATGAGGCAAACTCTCTTGCCTGGTGCCTGTCAGTGGCAAAAGGTGTCAGCGCCACAATTAATCTCTTTAACAGAGAGCAGGGCGTCTCTTTGTTTATTCCACCCGTGCCTCTCTTCCCTTTTTCTCCTCCCTGAGGCCTCTCACACAGTCTTATCAGGGCCACCGAACTAGGCCCTTATTTCCTTATCGGCCTGTCATGGCTGACCATGGCCCCTTGAGTAAGTGCACTGAAGGAAATGGTGAAGTAAAAGAGAAAGAAGTTAAAAACGGCTAACCCTCAGACTTCCACGAAATGCCTTATCTGAGGGGACCGGCTGACCTTCCGCCCTCCACCACACAGGAATGACCAGATCTTCCCCTTTACCAGCTCCTCCTTCATGCTCTTTCTATCCCTGTCCTCTTTGAACCCCAAATAACCTCTTCTTCACAGTACAATGAGCTTCATAGGACTTCCTCTCTTTTCCATGACACATATATAAACCCACACCACTCATATTCAAGCTTTTTCTCAAACATGGCAAATAAACAGTAAAAATATAACTCAACTCACTGGTCAGAATGGTGGCAGAGTATGAGAATAAAATGGGATGCAGAGTGAGCAGTAAAAAGCAGGACATTCTCTGGTGAATTCTGAGCCTCTGCTCATAGATAAAGGCATGGAAATGAAGGGCAAGTCGACGGAGCTGTAAGTACAGGCAGCCCGAGCACAGATCAGGAGAAATCCCCTGCTTCAATTAGGCATTCGCTTCCTTTCGCTCTCTTTTATATTTCTCTTTTTCCCACTGTCTGATTAGAAATGCATTTCTGGATTGCTCTCGCAAAAGAAGACAGAGAGAAAAAAGGGGGGGGGGGGGGTGAAAGGAGTTAATCCACTGGCTCATAAAGGCAAGCCCAGGCAAAGAAAAAGTATCAAAACTACTGGCTTTATAATGAATTGGTGGTTAAAATTGGAAAGAAAGAAAGAAAGAAAGAAAGAAAGAAAATTACAAAAACACATTTTGCACTGTTGCTTTTTTGTTTGTTTGATTGATTGATTGATTGATTGATTGATTGATTGATTGAATTGTTTTTACTGAGGTACATTCAGGCAATCTCCAAGTCTACAGAACATTAAAGGAATTGTCTTTCCAAAAATCAAATACACAGACTTTTTCCATTGTAAATAAAAATTTACTCTTGTTTTGGTGCCAGAGAACAATAGATAATGTTGATACAAAATGTGTCTTGGTTAATCAATTAAATTTGGGGTAAGTGGAACATTTTGGCCCAACAGTTCCTTTAAAGTAGCCCTGTAAAGCACTATAGCAAGCTTTAAGCATTGAATGAAACTATGAAAATAGACAGGGCTTAGTGTGCGTTTTTAACTTTTAGTCTGAAAAAAAAAAACAATGTGGCAGATCTCATCTTGTGATTATGGTGACACATAGGCCATGTAATGTGTAGGTCACGGTGTGGCAGTGTTTGGGGTTGGGATGCTGTGTGTGTGTGTGTGTGTGTGTGTGTGTGTGTGTGTGTGTGTGTGTGTGTGTGTGATTGATTGAGTCTGTAGCTGATGGGGCCTAAGGTCATGGGGCTGTCTCTTCGTGTCTCAGGCACAGATCTGGTGCTGGCTGTCTGCCCCGTCCCTCCACGGTCAAGGCCACTCATTAGACTCAAAGGGGCAGGAGGAAACTGGCTAGACGGGGCCTCACAGGGGGACAGATATTGATCAAGAATCAAACATACTTACAGACACACACAAACATGCACACACACACACACACACACACACGCATGCACACACAAAGGATAAAATATGAATTAAGGGTGTAAATTGGGGGAAGAGGGCAAAATCAAGACAAAGAGAGGGCTGTTTAATGAAATGGAAGACTGTATGTGATCAATACTCCCCAAGATTTTCTCATGTCTCCCTTTCAATTGTCATGCCACAAGCAATTATATGAGCCACCAGATTGTGTGAGAATACTGGGCCAGATTTCCAAGCATTATGAAGCAGAGCTCAGTAGGATGAAAGGTCCTGGGTGCTTTTTTTTCTATCAGTGTATTTTGTTGTTGTTTTTTTATATATAATGCTGAGCATAAAATTGTCCTTGGTCTGACAGCAGGGCTGAGGGCAGGTCAAAGAAAGAGACAGATAGAGAGATGGAGAGTCCATGGTTGTTTACATCATAACAAACAGGTCTGTTGTAAATACAAAAGCATGCACAAGCACACACTGATATGTATGCACAGAAGTACACACACACTGGAAGTGAAGTTCTCACCTGTCACAGTCAAAAGGATAGTGAGTGACAAGGCCACATACATTACAACACATGTATTGAGTCATTTACTATTTTATAGACGCACAATTTGACAGACTTTCACATATGTTTCATTTCTTAATTTGTCATATATTATGCACATACTCTGGCAGGGAATGAAGTCAGTGTTTAAAATATTTTAACAGTGACAAAAATATTTAAAGTATGCTGTAGGCCAGACTGTTCTACACATCTTTGGCAGTCTACATATACCTCTGCAGTAAAATCCAAGGTTATTCATATGCACTGCGGTGTTCAGTACCAAACACTGTGTATGATTCAGTAGTGAATATTGCATAGACAGTTATGATATTTATTGCTATTTGGCTTCATTTTCAGCACAGTTTTCATGCTCAGTTAAAGTGCTGTTTGCGCTGGCTGAGGTGTTTGGACAATAGGTATTCATTAAGTGCCAGTGTACAGTGTGCAGAGCTGTTTTGTCTATGGGAAAAGATAACAAAGGGACATGGCATCCCACTTCTGCATGTTCTAAATGAACAGCAAGGGCAGAATAGAGTTATGCATTCGAAGGGGTCGTCACCTTGCTCTATTTTTTATTTGCAGGGCGTCTTCATATTTTTCTTCATATTTGTGTAGGGGGTAGGGGTGGGATTTCCATTAGTGTTGTTTTAAATGGACAAGAGTGCCAAAAGCAATGATGTCAGAGAATGTGAGGTGCATTTTGTGTTCTACTGCATACCTCGCCTTCACAGACAAATTGATTTGCAAAGGTTCAGGCCTGGCAGCTTGGGCCTCTTTGCATATGGAATGCACCCTCTGACACAATGAAAAAAAAAGTGGAGGAAGGAGAAAGAAAAGAGGGAAAAAAGAATCCTCTGGCAGGGCAAGACACCCAGCAGGACAGCGGGAACTGGCCAGTTCAAAGTCCACAGTGTGAACCCCCCCACATCCAAGAACCCCCACACCCTCAAGGCCCCTCGCACCCTCCCTAGCTGGCCCCTCGTCTGGTTTGAAAGGTCAGTTCATGTCTGGGAAAGAAGTCTCGGGATCCCCTTCTTTATTAAAGGTCACTAGTATTCAACAGCACTTAACACACACTGCCGGGCCAGCCAGCCAGCCAGCCATTATGGGGGGGGTGGGGAGAGTTGGAGTATTGGAAATTGGGCATGGACAGACTTCAGGGAAAGCACTAGGAGTGCTTACCAAAGAGCAAGGAAAGGACTGAGAGTGCTTACCAAAGTCTAAATTTAGCTAAATGTAATGTAGGTGCAGTTAAAACAACATGGTAGTCAGGACATTATGGTCTAGGATTAGACTGTACTTTTACAGTGGAGGAAGACATAAAGGAATGGCAAGGTTTCCCACCTTGTAGCCTGTCTAGCCCAATAGATTTATGCAAGGTGGTCAGCTGGAGCAACAGCGACCAGGCTGGGCCCAGGTCCCTCACAGTGAGGGGGAGACAGGGGCAGGGACCCTCTCATTCTCATGTTAAACGCTTTTCACATTAGGCCTCCCTATTCTGCAAGTCCTCATTAGGTATGCTTGCTCCAGAGCTGCCTCTATTTCATCAAGCGGCTGTATTATTACAATAATCATCACCACTACCTCAATCATGTTTGCAATAATTTCCTAAATCAAGAGCTCTTTCGCAAACCGACTAAGCTCCTGATTCTCTAAGGGTATTTATACTCAGTAAGAAGAAGGTGAGTCAACAGGGGAAGGCCCAGTTTTTTCCTTATAAGAGGGACTTAAATTAAAACTCAGTGAGACTGGGGACCTGAGAAGATTGTGTAATTCAATGCCAAATTACCATTGTTCCTACAGAGTCTTTATCAACTGTTAATTTTTCAGTATACTTGTCAAAGATGATTGGAAAACCAGATGTCCAGTGTCTTGTCTGGAGTCCAGAGCTTGATGTGAGTGAAATTTCAGAAAATTCAGACAGACTTTTGCTAGCGATGACCACTATCCGATCTAGACTGCTTCTCACAGAGCTGCACCTGGATTTAATGGAGCCTTCTTTATAGATGTCCCATAAACCATGGGGCATGATTTCAAAATACATTTCATGAAGTGCATGGATATGCCGACAGGATAGTAAAACAGATATGATTATGCTTCTGCAAACTCTTTTTTTTTTTTTTAGAAGTGATACTGCGCATAAATCCTGGAGGGAGGTTTATCTCTCATCTTCTGTTGCTTTGTCCTCAAACAGGACACTTGGATAAACCATTGAGAAAGTTTTTCATCCAAGTAGACAACATTGATGAGTTATAGTCCATTAGCTCTGGAGTCAAAGCTGAAGGACATTTAAGATATCGCTTTGTGTCGCCACTCAGGGACCTGTCAAGGGATGAGAGACAGCACTGTGTTGGTGTGCATATTTGCAGTGGCAGATGGCTCTAAATTGAATTAAATTGCAGTGTTAATAAGAATAACTTTTCCTCTGTGTCCTTGGGGAGGGACAGGCTGGAGAATTCCACCTTAACATTCCACCTTTAAAAACATCCTTAAACAGAATTTAATGGACGACCTAGTCTAGATCTGCCTTTCTATCAGTTGGCCTCCAACTCAAGCCACTGGCATCAGGATTTTCTTTCTTTTTACTTCTTCTTCTTCTTCAAACCCCCCCTCCTGCATGTCTGTGCAAGTGTGATTGTGTGTGAGGGTGCGTCCTGGTGTGTGTGTCTCTGAGTGTGTCTGTGTCCATGCGATTGTGTGATGGGGTGTGTCTGGGTCTCACCCTGGGTCATGATGAAGTGTCTGGTCTCTCAGGCTGTGTGTCTGTATATGAGTCTGGTCTAGAAAGGGGGTTATTTCCATCCATTCCATCTCTCCCTTGGCCCAGAGAGAGTGTGCATTCAGACCAGTCAGGTCAAAGCGTCCTCCCCCACTGTCTCGCACTCACACACATACTACAAATCCTAACACCTTACCCCTCATCTACCACCATGACCATGTCCATAATGCAGATAGATGCACATTCAAAGTGGAGCAGAGTGGCTGTGAACGTTATGAAAGATATATTTATGCCTAATCCGCAAACACAAACTAACGTTCCTGTCTCCCCAACATACCCCCCTGCCCCAACTCCCATTCCCAACTGACACCCAGCCCCCTTCCCAATCCTACTAAGGATTATTTTGTATAATGATGAATAATTTATGAAAATCTTCCCCCTGGCTCTCAACAGCGCCTCTCAATTGGCCTTGGCATTAAGCCATTCATTCCTCTGTCTGGGATGGGAGTCACTCATAAGCAACCGCATAATAAAATCTCATTTTCCCTCCTAAAAGCAAATGATGCCATGACTTCAAATCTTATGAATAATTTCTAAATATGGAAACACGCTACCTTTTGTGAGCTCCAAACTGGGACAGTGAAAGTCTAACAATCACTTTTCTGAAATTGATCACAATACAAATTTCATTTAATATTTTTTGTGTCGGTTTGTGTCTTTTTCTTCTTTTTTTTTTCAATGATTGTTTTTTTGTGTTTTGTTTTAAACTGATGAAAACATGAAAGTGTTAATATGGCACCATGGAAGCCAGTGTCACCTATCTACAGTGGTCGTGAGACACCAGAGACATGGCAACAAGACCAAGACCAGAGCGAGACATAAGCAGGAGACCTGAGACAGCAGTGAGACATGTGTGTGACAGGGAAGGAACTAAAGAAGAAAGACAGAGTGTTATCTGAAGCAGCAAAGCCCTCTCTGGCTGCAGGGATCTTTGATGGTGGAAATCAATAGATACTCAGAACACAGTGACATAACCTTGTCAGGGCTGAGCAAAGGTATACTAGCTAAAATAGCAGGAAGGAGAAAAGAGAGAGAGAAGCAGGGAAAGCGAGTGGAGGATGGAAAGTAGAGGGGTGACAATGGAGGAGAGTAGTGTCATGTGGCCACCCACAGCAGCTTAGTGTCTGAGTGGCCAGTAATCATGGCCTTACGGGCTTTTTAAAAGCCATCTACTGAAACGGCTCATCTGACAGTGACCACAGCAGAGCAGCCCACTGATCCCATAGCACACACACAGACACACACACACACACACACACACACACACACACACACAGTACACACTGAAACAACCATACTACTAGAATCCAAGCAGACTCATGCATTCACACATATAGGACATGGAACATGGATAGAAATCAATTAGAGTTAAAGAAAAGAAAAAAAAAGAAACCCATATACATGATGCTACTGTAAGCATAGTCCAAGTTCAGTTGTCCTCTAACATGTAAACGTCCTCACAAAACTCCTGTCACAGCACCCTCATAGCTCAAAGTACAGAAGAGTTGGGTTGCATGGCCCTCATGACCTAGTCCTTAGGTGCCACTGGAACAGACATGAGCACATGTCCAGAATGTGTGTGGGGTGAAGGAAAGAGGCCAGTGCTGGTGCCAGGTGCACTGATTTTGACCCAGCTGACCATGTCAGTCAGGTCTTCACAGCTTTACAGATCACTGTGGGTCAACAAGCACAGACCTGAGGACGTCTTAGAACCCTGTCATCTGACCGTCTGCTACTTGTCCACTCACACACTTGCATGCAAGCTTTTAAAAAGTGTGCAATTAAATTAATTAATTAATTAATTAATTAATTAATTAATTAATAATGAAAACCTATATTTCTTCTCCAAAAGTAACTAAGCTGTAATAAAAAGCAGGCATTAATTTATGTCAGTTTTCTATTTTCTCTGCAACTTCGACTTTTAGTTTAGTGAGAAAAATGGTAGATGGCTGGATGAGAGTGCATTGTATAGTATACATTCCCTTCTAAAGACCAGAAACAAAAAACAATTCAAGAGTTTTTAGGATGACTTCAGAGCTAAATCACTCAATTTAATACAGAAACCAAAATATAGGGGGGAAAATCATCTGGTGGCACTGCAGGTTGTGTTGCCACCTCACAGTTCTAGGATCCCCAGTTTCATCCTCAGCTCAGGTTCTTGTATGTGCTTCTCGTGGTTATTTGGGTTTCCTCCAGGTTCTCTGGTTTCCTCCTACATTTGTTTCCTACTGAAACAGTGATGGTTACTCTAAATAGCCCCTTAGATCAATCTCTCTCTAAAAATGAAAAAAATAATAATAATAAGAACAATCACAATCTATCCATTTACTGTACCACTTACCCTAAGCTGGGTTGTAGGGGAGCCTGGAGTCTATCCCAGGGAACACCCATCACAGGGCACAATCAAACACTACAGACAAATTGGAAATGCCAATTAGCCTACAACGCATGTCTTTGGACTGGGGGAACAAACCCCTAAAGCACGGGGAGAACATGCACACTCTGCGCACAAAGGGCGGAGGCAGGATTCAAACACCTGACTACGGAGGTGCAAGGCAAGCATGCTAATCACACACACATTATATACATGCACATACTCGAATGCAAACATTTACATTTCCTCATTTGACACTTGCATCCAAAACAGCTTACAATTGAGCTGAGAAGATAAAGGTTATGGATCTTGCTCAAGGGCCTAACAGTGGTGTGGTGCCAGCATGTGTACTCACAATGGTCCGATCAAACCACTGAGTCAGATAAGTTAAATAATGTTTTGCCTCATTAACCAATACTTCTGATTTGTTTCTTGATTAACAGTAATACTTACAAAAGTGAAAGGCACCCTGAAGTTTCCTGGTGTGTGTGCGTGTGTGTGTGTGTGTGTGTGTGTGTGTGTGTGTGTGCGTGCGTGCGTGCGTGCATATGAGCGTGCGTGCGTTGATGTTGCTGTAGAGACAGGTCTATCAGTCGAGGTGGCACTGCTGTTTTGGCTCCAGTTCCAATAGAAAACGTGACCACAATTACAGACGCTGATGGACTGTCACTCTTCTTTTTTTAAGCTTTTATCCTTATTTGCTTTTATGTCTGTCCGTCGTTAGTCACTTTTCCTTTCTCTCTTGTTTTCATATTGTGACAGGGCACGAGGCTGGCTTTGCCTCCAGGAAATAGCGGGCGATTTGCAGCAGCTGTGACACACAATAATTCAACAAATTCACTTACTGAATGACAACGGCTTTGTTGACAAGCCAATTCAATTAACCAGTGAAACCAACAGGAGTAACACACACACATGCAAGCAGACCCAGGGTCTCTATCTCTTTTTATTTTTCTCTTTCTCTCCATGTCTTCTAGTGACTCTCTCTCTCTCTCTCTCTCTCTCTCTCTCTCTCTCTCTCTCTCTCTCTCTCTCTCTCCCCAAATAAGAAGATGGCTGTGTGCCTGTATTTGGCAGCTAGAGAAGAGGGCCGAAGCTCTGGCAATGTTGTAGTCAGTGAGCATGCTCAATATACATGTAATAGACAGAGAGAGAGAGACAGAGAGAGAGACAGAGAGGCAGAGATATGGTGTTCTTCGTGATGCTAATTAATAATGGTCTTTCACACTAGTTCAGCAGTAATGGTGACTGCACCATTCCAGCATGACTCTGACCTGAGCCCAGACGGCCCGGCCTGCCAGCTTGACCCAGCTAATGACTGAAGAGCACTGCGGGCTGCTATTATAGCCTGATCAATCATCCACCAATGTTCCCATGCAAAATGCATTGCGCTTGTCTTAGCTAATGTATCGATATCGGACCTGAGGAGACAGCTTAGCCAGACCTGCTCACTTGTTAGTTTAATTATTTCCCCAACTCTAATATCCTGTCCGTAACATGCATATGGGGGAGCGTTAGTCATTTTGGCACATTTTTACTTTAGTTCACTGTCTTCGCTCTCATTTTTTATTAATTCCCTTTTTGGCCCTATGGTCAGGCAGACCCTTCTACTGAGCTGAGTACTGACTGATATCTGCCTTGACTTTCTGCATTCAGACTCACACCGGACCCATTAGACACAGACACGCATAACTCTTTCACATCAACAAAGGTTTGCTGTGTTTCTGTCAAAAAAAAAAATCTAAATGCTAATTGTCTGAAAAAAAGAACTGGTGATGTTGGGACTTGGGGGCAGCATCAGTTCATCACCATAAGAGCTCGAAAATTTCTCTTTCATAATGGTCTTATCCTGGTCATGGTGGCTCTGGATCCGGAGCCTGTCTGGGGAAAACTGGGAATTTGGTTGGAATACTCCCTGGATGATATGCTTGTCAATCACAGGGCAGCAAACACACACACACACACACACACACACACACACACACACACACACACACACACACACACACACACACACACACACACACACACACACACACACATACACACACACACACACACAAATTTACACACTAATTCATAAGTATGGGCAATTTAGAGTGTCCGGTCCACCTGATCCACCTGATGTGGGGACCGGACAATACCAGAAGTGGTAACTTTACTCACTGATCTACCCTGCTTCCAGAACTATTTTGTATGACCACCACTAAGACACTAAGATCTGAACAGTGCAGGGAGTATAGACATGTTGCTGGTAAAAAATAATAGTGGGATACAATTATAAATCAGTGGTCTGAGGAACAAACAATTGTTTTACTAGAAATTGCAACAAACTAAATAGGACCTGCATTAATAATTGATAATAGGGTTAATACAATGCATGCTTTAAGGATCTACACACTTAAACAGCTAAAAACAATTAACACATTAATTGGATTATCATTGTCTATGACAGCATGTTGGTGCTGTGTGCTTTGTATATGACTTTGGTCATTTTGGAGAAAGAAACGATGTTGCGCTCTTATTTTTACAGTAAAGAAGAAACTTTCAATTGCAATGAACTTAATAAAAGATACATATTCTGTTAATAATAATTTTAAAACTTCCTTTGAGCAGCTATTGAGATAAAAGCAGGTAAAAGCAGTAATAACATGCATCTCTCATGTTATAAATCATTGTCTGTGACAATATCTCTGATCTGTGTATTGTGGTGTTTCATGTGACATCAAATGGTAAATTTGTTGCTATTTTGAAGACAGAGTAGGGAACTGACTGCACTAACAGGATGACTTCAGTTTGATTTTGTTTGCAATAACCTTAAAGGAAGTGAGGGATTAGCATTTCAGAAATTTTCCAAGAAACAAGGCTGTCATAATAAATTGATCCATAAAGTGGGACCACTGTACTCCAACAGAATGCTCAAACGCTATTTAAATCTTCACACAAATACAGCAGTTTAGCCAGCAATGTTAGATAGCTAGCTAGGTTGGGAAATTTATCTTGGCAGTAAGTATTGCTAACATTAACAAAAGTTTGCAGATATGACGGGAACATGGTGGCATAGTGGTTAGTATGTTTGCCTTGCACTTCTGGGGTTGGGGGTTTGATTACCGACTCCGTCTTGCATGCGCAGAGGTTGCATATTCTCCCAGTGCTTTGGGGGTTTCCTCCGGGTACTCCGGTTTCCTCTCCCAGTCCAAAAACATGCATTGTAGGCTGATTGGCATTTCCAAATTGTCAGAAGCCTTTGATTGTGCACGACTGTGCCCAACGATGGGTTGGCACCTTGTCCAGGGTGTCTCCCAGCATGTGTCCCAAGTTTCCTGGGATAGGCTCCAGGCCAGGAAACTTGCAAACCTGTGTGGGATAGGCGATACAGGAAATGGCTGGATAGCTGATGTATACTTTGCCCTAGAATTACATGATTTTTTTGTCTCATTTGGTAAGGTTTTTTTTTTTTTTCTGTCCGTTTCAGTAGTTTTGGGGAAAGTAAATAGGTATCAAAGCCTATTTTATTGACCTTGTTGAGGTACCATTTATGCTCTTAAGTAAGGTGATGTCATGTGATCAGGGTTGGAGACGGATGCCAGTGCAGTTAAAGCTTATATTTATTAGAGATAGGCAGACAAATCCAAACAACAGACAAAAACGTGGTCGAAAAAACAGGAGTGGGTCTCACGATCTACAAATGGGCATAAACAAGGCAAGGTAAAACATAAAATGGGAAACTATGGACAAGATCAAGAACCAGAAACGAGAAAACAGAACAAAGGCTTGGTAACGCACTGGCAGCAAAACACAAAAAAGCAATGCTTCGCCCAGAACAACGAAATAAAAGGTAAAACATAAACAGCTGTGATTAACAATGATACGTGAGGGAGACAACGAATAACAAGACAGGGGCAGAGACATGACATAAAACATAAGATAACACACAAGTCAAAAAATAAACAAAGTATGACAACCTGGAAGCACTCGCTGTCACGCTTCGGGCAATTCATGTGTGCTGAATGCTCTGGCAGTCAGCATGAGGGGGATCTCCTGACAGTCGAGTAATTTTAGTCATCTAGTTAGATTCACATTGTGCAGAGAAGCCAGAAATCTGGTCGCAAATATGGTGAACACAAGAGAAAAAACATGTGATGGAAACCCAAGTATAGAATCTGAGGGATTTTACATTAAATGGCAAAATGAAGTACAATGCCAAAGGTACATCTTGTGCAGCTCTCTATGGTTGTGATTATTCTGATCTAGCGAATGTCCACATGTGATTTGTGCCGTGGTTTCACTATTCAGCTAGTGGAAATGGAAATGGCAAACTGGTTCTTAAAATTATCTTATAATTAAAATTAAAACTACCAACATGAGTGTCAGAGTAAAAGGGTTATCACTGAACTCCTGAGTAGATCCTAACTAAGTGGTTAGGTTAGTAATCAGTGTGGTGTTTTGGTAGGATGTTAGCAGAATATGCAGCTCACTTTTCCAGAATTATTCTCACTTTCTAGTGAACAGAGCTGAATCAATTTTTCCATTGCTTTGAGGTGGCCCAGACCATGAGAAGTTTTTGCACCAACTAGCATATCGGGAGAGGTTGAGGATAAAGGCAAAGTAAGCATAATGCACATGTAGCTCCTGGGTTTCAGATTGTGGTCATGCACACTACTGGTGGTGTGGTTGCAGTTGCCATTCAAGAGGACTGTGATCAGCAGGACTACACTGATATGAGCACAGCTACAAATCTCAGAGGATTCAGCTGCATTTGTATTTTGGGGGTTCTTTTAAAATGATTTGGAGCTCCTGAGTTGTGCAACTCTCTAAGCACTTACCATATTGTTGAGAGATTGCAAGTTTGAATCTCCACGATTCCACAGCCATTCATGGCCTGGAGTCCAAGAGCATAATTGGCAGTACTGTCTGGATGGGAGGAACACTAGCTAATTGTGGGCATCTGTTAGCTCGAATATACGGAATCTGGTAGTTAGTGGTAGCTGTCATGCAATAGTGGAGAACTAGCTAGTGGGCAAAAATTGGCACTCAATAAATTAGGAATTTAAATGGTAAAAAACAAATACAACTTATTAGTAGTAGTGATAATATTCACATGTAGTAGAGCCGGTCATTTGGTCACTTGGCCATGGATGATTTCTTGGTTACTTGTATTTCTTGGTTTTATTGAGTACAGCTTTCATGGTGATTGGTGGAGTGTGCTCTCCCCCTCTCTCTCTCTCTCTCTCTCTCTATCTCTCTCTCTCTCACTCTCTCACTCTCTCTCTCTCTCTCTCTCTCTCTCTCTCTCTCTCTCTCTCTCTCTCTCTCTGCTAGCTGAGGAGAGAGGAGAGATTAATAAAGAACTGATGGTAATTTAAAAAGCAGGCATGCATATCTTGGGCTGGTCATGACACCCCTCTGTCCTCTAGCCTTTACTCTCTCTCTCTCTCTCTCTCTATCTCTCTCTCTCTCTCTCTCACTCTTTAACTCTCTCCCTCCTTCTCACTATGTGCACACCCATTTTTCTTTTTCTCTTCATTTCCTTTCCCTCTACCAGACAATCAATTTCCGCCTCGGGCATAGCATAGCGTACCTCTCTTTCTTGCCCTCTCTCTCTCTCTCTCTCTCTCTCTCTCTCTCTCTCTCTCTCTCTTGTTCCCTCTCCTGGTCAGACAACTGGAGCTGACCTTTTCACCGAATGCCGTTATTAGAGAAACTGACATTCAAACCCCAAGCCCAGAGGACAGAGAGTTGCTGTGGCAGTCCCACATTCCCCCCTCCACTGCCCCAGGCTCACCCATGACCCCCTACTCTACACCCTGCACCCACATGCCAATCACCTACCATCTCCCAAAATGCACTATGGTATTCCTGGTACATTTGCGAGTGTTTCTGCCCAACTGGGGAATGCTTGCAGGATCATGTGACTCTAATGACCATATTATGCTATATACAGGGTAGAAAGGAACTGTATCTTAATTCCATAGCAGGTTAGTGCTTCGAGTTTCTGTAATTCCCATTCAGAAAGCTTTCGCTCCACGGACTATGACACACCAAGCTGACATTTAAGAACTAGCACCAACTAAGGCAGACTGATGATTGCCTCCTGTTGCTTCAGTTCTTCTGTAAAACGTTGGAGTTGGGAAAAAAATGCAAAGGTTATAGCTAATGACCTACATGTGTGTCCATGGTGGCAGTAGACTGTATTCATCATCGTGCAAAAAATCATGGAAAAACCTTTGTTCCAAATCACACACAAGTTAATAATATTGTAAAATACTTCCACCAGTATCAATATCTATAATGTTGTACTATTTTGGCATTCTATTTAATAGAGTCATAGGCTGCTTTAGACATAGTCAACCAACTAGCCATTATGAATGTGCATAAGCACTCTGTTCAGCCAGGTAATTGCTGAAAGCTACAGACAATGAGAAGAAGTTTTATCATCTTTTTAGTATTGTTTGCTTGTTTTGAGATTTCTCTTTTCCTGCACTGATTAGTTAGATCCTGTTTACATTAGTGCATTTTTCGTTTTAAAACGCATATCTTTAGCTATGGTTACACCTGTCATCTTCACTACTCTCGCATTTTCGACCCTTGAAAACTGAAACTTTTGGTTTTGGTTTGAAAACTCTGGGCTCACGTTTCAGTGTAAACAGACCAAAATGAAGACTTTTGAAAACTAAGGCGTGGCTTCGCCCACAATCACCCCCTGATTGGGTTCTTCTGGATCATTGCGTATCCTTCCCTGATTCCTCAAGCCCCTACCATATGGCCATTACACTACCTTGACCATAAAAACAATAACACGGAGACTGAACCACAAGCTTGGCTGGCTTTGTTGTCATTCTTAGCAGCCATTGTGCAGTTAAATTCTGCATTTTATAATACTGCAGCTGTCTACATGCGCAAGAGGCAAGCTATGATTAGAGCAATCGGTAACAAATCTCATTTCAAGTGGCATAAGCCCTACATAGAACGCCGGTTTGTTGTACCTGCCGGTGACTAGCAACCAACTTCCTGTTTACACTTATATGTGCATGCCCAGTGTGCATGAACGGTCATGTGACATGCACATTTGGTTGTGTAGTGTGGACGGAGATCGTTTCTGAACCACAGCAGTAACACCAGTGTGGACAAGGATCGTTTTTGTTTTAAAACAGGGTTTTAAAACGAAAACGCACTAGTGTAAACAGGCCCTTAGACTCCTCAGCCAATCAGAGAAGTCTTTCTTGCAAGCCTCCAATGCCCATTCAACATGCTCAATCAGCACTGACAGGCTTTGACAAGGGCTGAGTAGTACCAACAGCAGGCAACTACTGGCTCTACCACCTCACTCTTTTTCCTCAGTGGGTTAAACCCTATAAGAGTGATTGAAATGGAGAAAAGAAACACAAATAAATGTAATCAAGACTATTCTTTTAGAGTCCTTGTTAAACATTCATTTTTACAGGAGATTATTGGGCCTTAGTTGCAGGAGGAAATGGAATGAAGAGAGAGTTGTGTTAGGCATGGAGAAAAATGGAAGGATTTTTTTTTTTTTTACAGCAACTATGCTGTTTATTGACTGACTGGATGAGATGCAGATTCAGGCAATTTGGACAGCTCTACAGTATTAGAGAATGAAAACACACTTTCTCCCTATTTATTTGGCCTTTGCTTTGGCAGACTGGGGTTATGATAATTTTGTTATTTTTAGGTAATTGTTTCCAGTGTGCAAGTTCAGTGACATAAAAGGGCTTGCAATGTTTTTAATCTAGAGGATGACGGTTTAAAAGGAACAGCGATGTGTTCTAATGACATGAGAGCCAATCATCTGCTCACTTTTCACACAGGAGGCAAAGCAAATAAACCACACTGAGCTGGATTGTTTCTCTCCCTAAAATTGATTCTTTGAGAGGCTATTGTGTGAGTATGTGTGATTCTTTGTGGGTGCATGTGTGTGAGAGAGGGGGAAAAAACAGACAAAGAGTGGTTGTGCATGGGATATGTGCATGTGTGTACATGCATATGTGGGTATGTGTCTTCCACCATTTAATTTCCAGTGTAGAAGAGCAGTAAAGCAGGTATTTGAGGAGGCAGGGTGTGGTCCAGGCCAGTCGAACAGGTCAAGCATGTGACCAGTGCCAGAGGTGGAGGGTGTGGAGCGAACCAGAGATTCTGGGAAAAAGCGTGAGAGAGATAAGCAGAGAAGGGGCCAAATGGCTCAGAGCCAGCGTCAGGTACAAAGTATGCCTGGGGGGAGACAACCAGAGGTAACACAACACAATCACCTTTAGGTGTGTTTCTCTAGCTCTCAAACAACACCTCATGTTCAGTAGTGCCTGCATGCTGAGTACACGCAGCTTTAGCATTTGCTTATTATGCATTTTGAGCATTACAAAGACTTACAAAAGCTTAATGTGCAAAAACTATATTAGAATATAGCATTACCCACTAGTTTCCTGCATTGCACTTATACTCTCTCCTTATTCTTTTCTTCCTCGTCTCCTATTCTATTTATTCTCCCTTTTTTTCCTGGAAAAACTCTTACAGCCTTGAGTCAGGGCTGATTTCTTTTAAGCCTAATGCCAGCGATACACACTCAGAAAGAGAGAGACATGGATGAGAGCGCAAAAGAGGGAGATTTAGTACAGAAATAATTAGGATGTGTAGGACTCATAAAAGGCACACCATAGAAAGGTTAAAAATTACCCAAGCTGCAAGCCCAAAGGCTTACCTGAGTTTAACAAGCTTTTTAAAAGGAAGAACACCAGTCTGGGATATGAAGAACATGCTGCAGTGCAAGAAAAGTGAGTAACACAGTGTTAGCTTCACTTGTTGGGTTAGAAGGAGCAGCAGCTGATGATGATGAACCCTCACTCCAACTTTAATAGTCTTGATAACTAACACAGCAAAGAAATAAGGGCTATGCTGAGCAGATGTAGCCAGGTTTGGGGAATTTGGCATGAGGCTCCTCCCTCTCCCCTCTGGTCCTCCAGGGTTCCGGAATGTTGACCACACTGACCTGAGCCATTTAGCATGATAAGTAATGGACACCTGTGCCCACCCCCAGCATTCCTCGCAAGGCTGGGAGCACCAAAAGATACAATCACTGACTCCAAACACAGCTCACCAGAGCAGGAGTAGAGAGGTCAAGGAGTCCACACACACACACACACACGCACACACACACACATACTGTATATATATATGCACACCACCTTGAACAAGACCAAAGATTGACATAATGCAAAGATAGCTTTGAGCAGAAAAAAACACTAAAGGCATATTCCATATATGTCACACATGACAAAAACCACACATGCACATAAAGCCAGTCAGGTCTGAGTTCTTTGTGTGTGTATATGTACACATATATATATACATACACACATATTACAGTGTGTGTGTGTGTGTGTGTGTGTGTGTGTGTGTACGAGTGTGTGTAGTTGGTTGGTAAAATCTAGGGGAAGCGCTGCACAGTATGATGGATATCCCTCACCTGTAAGACAGTGATCTCTGGCTGGCCAGTGCTTGCCTGACCTTGGCTATGTCACTCCTCTTAGACCCATGTGCACACACACACACACACACACACACACACACACACACACACACACACACACACACACACACACACACCACAGACAACACTGAGGAAAATGTAACTGATGAGACCCCAATCCACAGCAACGGCAGAGACTGAAAATGGAGAAGAAAGAAGGAATATTGTTGTAAAATTAATTTCGACATGATAACTCAATTTTATGCAACATGTATAATCAGCATATTTTTCTGTTAAAGGGCCATTTTACTATACTCACTTTACTTTACTCACTTTAGTAAACTTTACTTTTAGCAACTTTATTCAACCAATTGGTATTTAAATCACTGAAAGAAAAAAAGATTATTGTGTTATTAAACATTACATATACTGTATTACTTTTTTTTTAATTTAAGTGCTATGTAACTACTAACCTCTACATGCAACTCTATTTTAAATTAAATCTAAATATGGACTATAATGCAGAGAACACCAGCAATACATTACATTACCTGCGTTCCACATTTGAATAAGAATCACAATTACAATTCTTATTCACCAAATACTTTATTACCAGGTAATAAACTTTAAGTACCAGGGGTTTTGGTTACTAGTAATGAGATTGCATAAACAGGATGCTGCAATAAAAGGATATCTTAGCAAGGGGAATATAGTCAAATTTATCTAGTATTAAAATATAAGCTAACTAAGCCTATTTATAGCGTGAAACTAGCTTGAAACCTACTAAGCCTACTTCAGTCTTGAAATAGTCTTGTTGTATTGGCAGACAATTTTGCTAATTTTTTAGCATCTATTTATAAAAAGAAGTAAAATTATTAGACAGTGGAATAAGAAAATGTAAAGCTTGAAAATAGTAAAATAATAATAATAATAATAATAATAATAATAATAATAATAATAATAATAATAATAATATTAAATGTCTAGACATAGGTTTAATAATCTTAGATTTGGTTTATTGTATTCTTAATACAGGAAATACTATATAAATTTGACTATATTCAAGATATTTTCACTTCCTAAGATGACATTTTTTTGTTGTGTAAACATGAGAGACAAAGTTAACATAATTATGATTAAAGCACCAAGGGAATATGGTGTGTGGAACTTCATCCAGAGATGGTATAAATACTTAATTCTGTTAATCTGTACCCTAAGTTTGGAGCACAGACCAGAAAACAACATACCCAAACTTAAATGGCTGTAGTTCAACAGTCCTTTGGCCTACCTGCATAATAGTGGTCTGTTTTTAAAGAAGACAGACCACTATTATGCAGGTAGTCCAAAGGACTCTTGAACTACTGAACTTTGTGTTGAATTTATGAGGATATGTTTGTGACCATATGAGTCCGTTTGAGCTCTCATTCTGTCTAGTAAGTTTTAATTTGTACTCCTTACTCAAATTTATAAATTGCAGACACAAATAGATATAACTGCTAAAACAGTTTTAGTTTTATATGTTTAGATTTTTTGTCAATGTTTAATAAGTATACATTGGTTAATTTATGCTGTAAATGACAGTAAACATTGAAAGGGGTCACTGGTGACATCATGCGACACAACAGGTTAATTGTGTTATATGCGTTATATGGGTTAAAGACAAAATGTGACTTTTTGCATCTGCAGAATTTCATTTTACAGAAGTTCAGAAGTTGCTCAATGACAAGGTCCAACCTAGCTCAATAAACAGAAACTTTAGTGGGGCCTCTCCTCCTTTCAAAAGCTCATGTTGTTCCAGACTTATTGTAATGCATGAAAGGGTAAAAGAGACTGGGGTTCAACTTGATCATGTAGTGTGCCGAGTTCAAAACATGCCCCTTGTATGAGCAAACATGCTAGGTGGGGGCTGTCTGTGTGGGATGGGGTTTTTTGATGGGATGCAGGGGATATTTGGCGGGAGGAGCTCCATAATCCTTCCCCCAGACTCAGACATGCAAGTTCCATCAGACACTTCCTTTCTAGAGGGCCGCACCAGAAAAGGTGTTCAGTCATGTGAAACTTAATCTGCAACCCTGCCACCACTGACCTCTCACCCCGACTGCCTACAGCCTTAGAGAGAGAGAGAGAGAGAGAGAGGGTGTTGAGTGAAAGGAAGAAGAGGGACTGACTGAGGGTGGAGGAGAAAAGGACAGAGAGAGGGAAAAGACCTTGAAGTTATAAAATAAAGATGCAATGCCCTTTTGGAATTTGTTACAGGACAGGAAAAATGCTCGCGGCGCATTTTTAGTGTATTCTTTCATTTGTGCTTGTTTGTGTGTGTGTGTGTGTGTGTGTGTGTGTGTGTGTGTGTGTGTGTGTGTGTGTGTGTGTGCATACACCGGAGAGCAAGTGCCAAAACAGTCTGAGGCTGCAGACAAAGTGCATGGGGTCACCTTAACACAAAACAGTGTGTGTATCAGACATAACATGCAGCCTGCATTCCCTAGCTGAGACGTGGTCATGCTGCTCCTCTCCCTCTCCCCCCTGCAGCCATTATCAACTGGGCTGAAAAACCTCTGTGGCTCAACTTTAGCTGTCCTCTATGATTACCTGTTTTTTCTCCACTTTTCCATAGCGAAGGTGACCCTGCTGGTTCGGCTCCGCAGCAGCAATTAACCCAGGTTGCCCCATGTCCTTTCCTCAGCTGAGCACGAGCGACACATGTTAGCAGTGGCCACAGACAGGCTTAGTAGAGAGTGTGAGAGAGTGTGTAATGATGCCTGTTTGAGAAATTCTAAACTATCACAACCACAGCACAATCTATTGTGGTAGGAGTAAACAGATAATACTTTCCTTAAAACTCCCAGTACCGAACACCGCTATAGCCAAATCAGACCTACACACACACCATCAGTGCTAGAATTAGGTTTTTCCACCAGTGGCTAGTTAAAGTTTGGAGGACAGAGCAAAGAAGTGAGAGCTCTGTCTTCTCAGGCAACAGTCCTGACTCGCTGACCTTTAAACTCTAAACTAGGGCAGTATCCCTCCCCCAATCTTCAGCAAACACACACACATACGCACCCTCCCCTCGCCCTACAATCTCTATAGTCTGAACTTTATCTCAGTTGTCCACACCTTACATTCCAGCCTTGTCCTTGTCTATCTATAGACTTTAGACTCTTCACCTCTGTTAACAGCCTGGACTAAAGCAAGACCACTTATTATTCTGTCACACCAAATCCTGTGAAAGACAGAGTGAAAGGAGGAGTGGTGTGAGTTTATCACAGAGGCCAACAGAAATGACCATGCAATACTATAAAACTCTGATAAGATAATGAACTTCCACCTTGGATACCTGATAACCCAAGTTTACCCTGCAAGAAGTGTGTCCAAGTGTTGCGAGAGAGAAAGTGTGTGTAAGTTATGCAGAAATCAGTTCCCTATTTTCAGAATAATTCTTTATGCAAGTGTGTGTGTGTGTGTGTGTGTGTGTGTGTGTGTGTGTGTGTGTGTGTGTGTGTGTGTGTGTGTGTGTGCACGCACACACACGCACACGTTTCAGACTGTTTATTCAAACCTAAAGGGCACTGCAATCTCCACAACAAAGTGTTCACCTGGGATCAATCACTTAGCTTATTAAAGCACTCATATTCAAACTATGCTGCTGCCTTGTGCATTTCCCCTCCTTTGCACCATTTGTGATTAATTATCCCACACAAATCTAATCATGGCACACACATGGCTGCTCCTAACTATCTATCTATTGTCCTGCACTTGAGGGGGAAACAGAACAGTGAAGTGAATGATTCCTCCTTTAATGAGATCGGAGTAGGAGCCAAAGTTGCAGGCACTCATCGACCCCCATTCACAAAACAGGTGTCCATCCCTATATGCTTCCTGAGACTGCTGACAATTCACAAGAAAAAAAGTTACAGGTAGTGGAGCAAAGTAGGTGGGAATAACAAGATGTTATCTCAAATGCTTATTGGGGCAAGAAGGCCAAAATGACACTTGACCAAATGGTGTCTAATCTACAGACCATGTGCAACGTTTTTGAAATGCCAGAAAAATTATTTTCAAAATAAAATTTCAGTTAGTATATTGTTACAAAAGTTACAAGTCTTTCCCCTGGTCCAAATGTTAACCCATATTAAAGGTGAGGACAGTATTTAAAAAAAAAAAAAAAAAAAAAAAAAAAAACATCAGCAATATTTTGCAGATTTTTCCTTGCATTTCAGTAGTTATTACTAAAAATATTGACAAACTCTGCTCTCTGACACCCCAATTTATGTAAACTGGTAAAAAAAAAAAAAAAAAGTTGTGGATCTCCAACATTCAACCAATCATGGAGGTGTCTCTATTTGCTTGTCAATTCAGGAAGCACCTAGCATTTAGGTGTACTGCCCTAAACAGAGTTTTGGTGCTGTGGATTTGGAGGAAATACTCAAAGCTGTGATTATATTTGTTTGAACAGTCTATAATATACCTTTAATGTTACCAAGCTGTTTGGCAGGATGTGACAGGACAAAACTAAGACAAAAAAATAAAATAGAATGTGAATTCTGAAGACTGAAGCTTGCTGAATAAATTTTTTTTCACTGGGTTTGAAGATTAGCTTGCTGTACTAAAATGTATCTAATGAGTGAAATCTGTGAAATATTTATTTACACAACACTAATCAAGCACACAGCGGACAACAAGTGCTTAAGACTCCTCGCTTAGTAAGCTATTTGCTTAAATTAATAAGCAACGTGATGGTGGCAATCAAGACTGTTATTTATTTCTTTGGTGTAATTATTTGCTTCATCTGGCCCCCAATAAGAAAAGTTTGGACACTCCTGGCTTTAATCCTACTAACCTGGAAAGTACGAGTCAAAGTTTCATGTGAGAGTGAACTCTTATAAAAGAGTGCAATCATTGGTAATGCATGGTTAATAGCTAGTTCACTCACTGTACTGTAAATGTCCAGCAGAGTACAAGTGCATTTTAACTTTAACTCAGCGGTCAGTGTCCATTAAGATGCATTTACTTTGTGCTCTTGCCCTATGCACCTTCCTACACCGCAGAATGAATTGAACAAAGCCAGAAATGACTGCCATAGTGGAAATGAAGCATGACCATTTCAGGCCCTTGTAATAGAGCATTAATGTGTAGTCTGTACCACAAACACTACATAATAAAACGCAACAATAAACAATAAAATGTAAATTTCTTGTCAGCAGTCTTATCCTGTATGGGACAAATCCATTAGAAAGAGCATTCTGCAGACCATAAAGAGGGTTATCCTGGATGACTTCTGATTTTTATTTTACCTATAACTACACTTCTAGGCCAGTTCTACACAGACACACAGAAAAGAATCCTCAACCCACAGCATTAATTTTTTTTCCAAGTGACTGGAGAATTCTATACAATAAAACACTGAAATAAGAAAAAACTAAGCCCATTTTCTGGGGATATGGGGTTATTTTTTAACTGTGACAAATGTGTTCAGCTCCTCACATAAACACAATATTGAATCCCAGTAAACATGATGAGAGCCTGGTGACTCAAGAGTTTCTAAGCCTGCTAAATTATTTCAAATAGAGGAAAATACTACTGATTTGTTTCTTCCATATCTGTGTAGAGAGGTATATAGATTGAACAAGGTAAAAATGGATAGAGCTGCTAGATGGAGAAATAAAATGGTGCTGCTTGGCAAGGGATGAGCTTCAAGTCTCACCTACACAACAAAACACAGTAGAACCTAGATACAAATGAACTGTACTTGTGTATGGAGTAGAATTCAAATACTTTCATGTTTTGAATGAATGTCTGATTTGAATGAGCATGGATTTTGAGGAAAAACAAACAATTTGAAGCACTGGAGAGGCTTGGTACCAACATTTCATTCAACAAATGTCCATTTTTAATAGTGAATATTATATTAGACATACTTTCATTACCTTTATCTCAAATCAACAAATGTTTTTATTCAGAGCACAATGGACTCTCTATGTAATTTTAAAACGATGCAACATGTGTGTATCTGGACTGAGAGAGACAGCAAGAAAAGTCTGACTAAACTGATCTTTTTATCTGAGAGTGAAGAAAGTGTGATACGACCCACCGTAAGTATAAAGCAAACCTGAATAAGGTTTACTCTTACTACCTGTTCTATCACTGTGCGCTCTCTCTCTCTCTCTCTCTCTCTCTCTCTCTCTCTCTCTCTCTCTCTCTCTGTGTCACATTAATATATACAATTATATTTTTTTGTTGTTTTTGTTTGTTTGTTTTTTTTGTTGTTGTTGTTTTAGTCCAATAAAATCGTACCACAATGTAATACTTTGATTTTTTGTTTTTTATTAATTGGTTTCAATAAAGGGACAAAATGGGTGTGTGAACAGGATAATGCAGACAACTGCCAGAAAACACAGACAGTGGTTTCTCCAATAAAACTCAACATAGACCAGAAACAAATATAACAAAAAAAAAGCAAAAGTTGTAAATGACCTTTGGTCATTTTTAAAGGAAAACAATAATAACAAAAATTTAAAAAGAAAACAAAAAAAGATCCATTCCATGTCTCTGTTTTGAACAGAGCATTTAAGTAATAATAAATAGTGACTCCCATTGTAAAAGATAAAGTTCAAGTTCAAGTTACAACAACAGCTTTCAGAACAGGAATAGAAAAGGCTGATAACAAAATATTTCGCATTGCCATTTACAAAAAAGTATGAACTCAAGCGGGCTTTTCCATTAGTTCCATTTCATTTTTAAATATGCTTTGCATACGAAAGTCATCCCAATCTAAATATAAAGCACCATAGTATTTGGCAATGAAACAAAACCTGCAAAACATTGATTATTTTTAATTCATTTATTTAAATGATGTTCATTTCTGTACGGATAATTTACTGCATATGACATTTGTTCTCTTTATGATACTGGAATGTATTCAGGTGAGAAGACAGAGAAGCACACTACAGAAGAACCCAACATCAGCTTGCATTACTGCATACAGAATGGCAGCAGAAGAGGAGAGTCTAAAAAAAGAACCGAAAAAAGATATGTACAACCACCTGTTTTAGCTAGTGTGGACCTTCTCAAAAGACTCCTCAGGGAAACCATTAGATGGCCTCCTTTATACAATGCCACATACTTTTAGGTTTTTTTATTGATTTTTTAATGTAATTTTTAAACATACAAATAATTCGTACTATATTATCCTGCCAAATTAAAAAAATATACCGTGGCAGCATGTTGTTTTTTCCACTACCAAAAAAGGTACAATAATACCTTTTGAGAGAACAAGCAACAGTTAAAAATACAAGCCTCAATATAAATACTATAGTGCCTACACTAGGTGAACATTTAATTCAAATACCATTCTAGAAATACAGAAGAAAGTAGGTCATAAATGTGTTTTAGCATAGGAATTGACCATGAGTGTGCATTTTCCTATATTTAAGTTCTCTATTATATATTTATATATAATCTTAAACCTTTCCCCAATGCAAGTTATGTTTGACCTGAAGAGCTATGAAGAGCCACGGTGGAGAAAAAAAAAAAGAAAAAGAAAGAAACAGAAAATCACAGATTTTTTTTCCCATTCTATATATATTGTGATCAATTCTTGAACACCACCAAGACAAAGAGGAAAGAGAAACAACATCAAACTTAAATACAGGTTCCCTAAAAAATGATTTGCTAATTATTTAAAAATGCTTTATATTCATATTTTTAAAAAAAAGTTTTTGTACAAAAAAAATCTTCTTGCAGTGAAAGCAGCAAGTTTTCATAGTCCATTGTTTGACAGAAGGTCTATGCCCCGAAGCATGTACATTTTATTGGAGTTGGACTTTCAATAAGTGGGTGCTGGACTGGGTAAAGAGTTGGCTTCATAATGTTCAACAATGACACATTTTTTTAAACTTAAAAGAAGTTTTCCCTCATGTTAATACCTGTAAACTGGGAAACTTTAACAGTGCACTTTACTGTCTATGCAAGCAGTCATAAATTATACTCAACCACTATCCCACCAATCAGAGCGTCAGACACAGACTGAAGGGGCCGAGTGTCAAGTGCTTTCTAAAGACTGAAAACATGGTTGTCAAAAGTGGGTAGATGTTTAACTTAGCAACAAAAAAAACAGTCCTCCCAAACATATATTTCACAAAAAAAGTTATGTGTCCTGATCATTCCCTCTCCCCTCTTTATAATTTAATGAACACAGGCATAAGTACTCCAGTCAGTGCTAGAGAAATTTGTTTGGGGACCATGATTCTTACCTGTTAGCAATTCATAATTAATCATCACTGACCGATGAAAATATTCTTCAAAATTATGTTCAAAAACACTGCATGACATATTATAGGCTGCAAAGTGTACCTATGCAGTGGATGTTCATACAACCCGATACACGCATTAGACTGCTTGCTACAGAGAACAGAACCTTCACAAACTATGAGAAAGCTTATGACTGTGGATTAAAAACCTGTACCACCGAGGACAGTACCCTTAACTGGAGAGTAAACATGGTTCAATCCAACACAATACTGGACATACCATGCACAATAAAAAATACCATAATTGACGAGTGCATGTGTTATAGGTAGCTAATGATGATTAACTACAAATTAGCTTTTAGCTTTTTGATTATCATCATTTCCATGTAGACAGTGTCAAAGTCAGGTACTTGATGCAAGAACCACAAGTGAATCAAATAAATCCATTTCCAATATCTGGCTGAGATTCCAAGCTTAGAGCAGGTAAGAAGAACCAATGCAGTTTCAAGATCCAAGGCACTCTTTTTGTTTGTTTTACCAAATGATAGTACAAATTCAAATTTTGATGACTCCTTGTTTTTGTTTTTGTTTTTAAAGAAATTCAAAGGCTGTCAATACTTTATGTTCCATAATAGGGGCCAATTAATATTTTAACCCTATGTGGACAGAATATCTTTTAGAAAGATTTGTTTAAGTGCGATTCCCAGCTCCTCCGAAGAGGGTTAAGCAATAAACGGTTGTCCTCCATGTTACAACACAAAACTGTACATGATATGTTTTACAGAATGTATGCAGCATGGTTGCTTTTTTCTCTTCTCATTTTTTGAATAAAAAACAGAACAAGAAAACAGCAACACATTTACTCAACAACTAACCAGCCAGGGACAATTCTTTTTTTTTTTTTTAAATAGCCAAAACATATCATGCATGCTGTCTAATTATCAAAAAAGGGAAAGTAAAAGAAAAAATACACAACATGTAAATTATTGCACAAGAGAAAGGCTCGAAGTTTGCGTCAATGCAATAGTATTGCCCCGATACAGAACATGCATTCAACGGTAAATGAAGAAGGGTGTGCTGGTGGTGCCAAGCACGTTGTCTTAGCTTCCACTGGACTAGCCAAACAGGGAAAATCTACAAGGGTGGGATTTGAGGAGGTTTGCTGCAAGTGTGCCTCCGCTCACCATCACTATTCAGTTTTAATTTCGTTGTTCAAGGCGCGATCACTGTGCCATTTTTTCATGTGTTTCTCCAGGGTGCTGTACACACTGAAAGGCATCTGACAAATTTCACATTTGTAAACGTCCTTTCCCACCTGCCCATGTGTTTTCATGTGCCGTGTAAGCTTGCTGCTTTGGGCACAGGCATAGTTGCAGAGTTCACACTTGTAGGGTCGCTCACCTGTGTGACTACGCCGATGCACTGTCAGGTTGCTGCAGTTTTTAAACACTTTGCCACAGAATTCACAAGTATCACTACGTCTGCCATCTTTTGAGCTAGGCCGACCGGGACCGAGGTGCGGCGTGCTTCCCCCACTACCTGTACCACTGCGGCCAGAGACACCGCCGTCAAGTTCTCCTGGGGGTGTAGAGAAGCGCAGACTGCCATTCTCTGAGGAGTGCTCTGAAGATGAGGCAAAAGGCGATTGTCTGGAATCCCCAAAATTTAAAAAGGGGTCCTTGAGCTGCCGTGAAGCAGCATAGCCAGCCAACCACTGGGAATAAACATTCTCAGTGTTGGGGATGGTTGGCGTGGGAAGGTCAAAGTCCTTCTCCAGCTTGATGCGTTTTGAAAGAGGACTGAGGGAACTGGGGCTGCCCAACAGGAGCTTCTTGGACAGGCCCACAGAGGCCGACTCATTGGGAGATGAGCCCCTGCCATTGATAGTTGAACCTTCTTGCACACGGTCTGACTCCATTGCTGAGTCCTCATCACAGATGTCTCTGTGAGCATTGCTGTCAGAGTTGAGCACTCCTCGTTTATGTTGGTGGAAGGCCTCACTGTAGTGTTGCATGCTGGCTGCCAGGCCCATGCCCTGCATCACTTCAGGTAAAGAGCGTGGAATTCCATCCTCAGCCAAACCTAGGCGTCCACCATTGTTTTCATGGTGTCTTGTGGCTTCCAGGTTCAAGCCGAAATGAAAGTTGTTACGAGTCCCTTCTCGTTCTAGCTCCTCTTCTTCCTCTCCTTCTTCCTCCTCCTCTTCCTCTTCCTCCTCCTCTTCTTCTTCTTCCTCTTCCTCTTCTTCCTCTCCATTCTCTGGAATCAAGCGGTCATTCTCACTTTTGAACTTGGCTACCACAGACTTGAGGGCATTACTGGCACTCCCCACTAGTTCACTAGTCCCAGGTTCAGGGGAGCTTGCTGTGGAGAGGCCATCATCAGATTTGACTGTTGTGGGTGAGGTTTTCTGCATGTGTGTCTTCATGTGCCGTTTCAGTTTGCTGGCCTGGGTGCAAGCATGATCACAGAGGTGGCACTTATAGGGTTTCTCGCCTGTGTGGCTGCGCCGATGCACGATAAGATTACTCTGGAACTTGAAGGTTTTCCCACAGAATTCACATGCCTTGGTCTTCATGGGTGTGTTTGGCTGCTGGGGCAGTGGTGTTGGAGTAGATTGGGAGCCAGAGGGGGACTGCATGGATGGAAGTGGAGGGGTGGACAGGAACGGTGGCTTGGATCCTGATTGGAATGGTTGCAGAAGCCTTTGCATGGGGCTGGGCCGGTTGGGTGAGTGGGGGGGAGTTGACCCTGAGGTGTTGCCAGCCAGCTCTCTGAGCCTGCGAGAAAAGTCCATAGCAGGGGGATCCAGGGGCATGGGGTTGAGGCGCAGCACCCTGTCAAAGGCACTCGGGTGGTGGGTGGCTAGGGCCAACTCCTCTGGGCTCAGGTGCTCCATGCGATGGGGGTCCAGGTGATGGCGGGGTGGTGGGCTAAAGAGTGGAGGGGTAGGTGGAAAACGCCCCTCCCGGAGAGGGGGACCATCACGTCCAGAGTTGGGAATCCGGAGCAAGTTGAAGGGGCTGCCTTCAGGCAGGTGAATGCCATGTAAGGGAGGTTGGGAGGCATGATCAGCACCCATCCCAGAAGGGGCACCAACTCGAGGTGTGAGGGGACTCCCACGTTCACTCTCCAGGTAGATGCGGAAGCCATGAGTGTTCTGGGCATGCTGCAGCAGGAACCAGGCGCTGTTGAATGGTTGCTTGCAGGTTGTACAGGTGTAGCTGCTAGGCTCATCTTTACCTTTAAGACACAGAGACAGAGATTGCAATTAGTCCACCCTGTGAGACACTGAAGATGGGAATTATAGCTAAATTTGTTGAAATTACTTCTGCACACTGAAATACAACCTAAAAAAAATCTAAATAAATATAAACAAAAAATCCTGTTAGACCAGAGGGCAAATTCTTTCTGTAGTCCATTAAAATGATTAAAGGGCCACAGGTTTTAGAAAGTTCAAAAGTGAAATGTTACGAAGCTGAACATAATTGGAGCTCCTTTCTGCATACTCCCACTCCCTCATCATCCCCCTGGCTTTCTCTGGGCAGAAAGAGGCACTGCCGATTTGCACTTAATCATTCATGAAGTCTCCCTCCTCTCTAGTCCAGACCTCAGGCCCCAGCACGGCCGCCAGTACAAATGCTCCCCACAGCAGCTGCCCCGCCATCTAATGAAAGTATTACATAGCAGTAAACACGGTCCTTATTAAAAACATGCTCCCAAACAGCACCACAGGCCAAGGCCCAACAGAGCCCAGCTTATCAGAAAGTCCAAACAAAGTGAGGACAGTGCAGCAGAAGACTCCCTAGTAAGGGTTATCGTGGTCTTAGAGCACAGTGGGGAATTCAAGCCTGCCTACGTCTGCACTGCGCGCAGGCATTTCTACTCACACAGCTGCTCAGCAGCAGGGCTGTAAAAGCAAACAATACCGCCTTCTCAGCTGAGTGCAGTCTTTCATTCATGTACAGAAATAAGCAGGAGTGAGGCACAAACACAATATATAAACACTACAGTAGCAGTTCCATTGAAGGTTAGGGAGGAACTAGAGAAAGTAAGAATAACAGAGCATTAATGGCTTAGCACTGCCCATGAACTAAAGTGGAACCATGTAAGTGCCTTTCCAAGTCATTGGGAGGTAGTATACTTCCATATTTTCCTCCTGTGACATATGTCTACAATCTAACATAAAATAGTATTCTGAAATAAGCTACATACATAAAAGACTAAAATAGACAACAGCCTGTTCAGAGGACACACACACTGACATGGGAGACAGTTGTGACAACAAGAGAATATTTAAAACTATAATTCTCTTTCAGTGGTACTTTGGGCTGATAATTAATATGTTATTTAAATGTAGCCTAAACCAACATATTTTTTAAGTCTAGATGAAAAAATGGACAGTTACTGGGTGTTTTAAAACTGAAAGCAGATGCATGCCATAGACTGCTGATTGGTTTTAAATAGTGAAAATGGTGGTCTACTGATGTCTTCTTTCCTACCATGCTTTTTACTTTCTCTTGTAATATTAAAGCTCTCTCAGTCAAAAACACATATCCACAAAGAACTTGTCTTCTACTGTCAAATTATGAGGGTAAAAAGCACGCTACAAAGAAAAGGACAGCGTGTATCATCACCTCTCTTGGATAAAAAGACACTTCTCAGTCCTTTTTACCTTACAAACTTATGATTTTGCACATTAATTATTACATAGTTACCCAAATAAAATATAAAGTCGTGCAGACACCAATTACAGATCCAATGAAAACAAGCAGAGGTTTAGTTAGTCTACATGCCCGTAGACAAAAAGGCCTGCTTGGTTTACTGACAAATAGCAAAGGATTGGATATTTAATCAAAGGGTAATGAGTAATAGTTTGCACACTGCAAATTAGCACCACTAAAAGTACCACTTTCAGTTGAGGATGTTTTTCCTGCACTGCCTTCTATCCTGCTTCCAAAAGTGCAGGGTCAGATAGTCAGAAAAAAGTTATACACATAATAGGGAAAACACATGCCCAACAACAAAGAGAAAAAAATGGACATGGGAGATGGACTGAATTCTCCTCCTAAGCCAGAGGTCTTTAAACTGCTATCATACACAGTTTTCTCCCCATCCCGGGAGAGAGAATGAGAGAGTGCGGTCAAAAGAATGGTAGATGGAGAGAGAGAAGTGTAGAACGGAGCCAAACAGGCAGCGCACCCTCTTTCATCTCTTCCTTTGTTTTCCTCAGAGGGGGTTTCTCTGAAGTCTTCAATAGCCAGCAAAGCATGTAACAAGGCGAGCCCGCAGTGTGGAAGGGAGGCAGGCCGGAGCCACCGAGGGCTTGTGGGATAATCCTGTTAATGCACACAAATGAGGGCGGTTCAGGAAGGCTCGGCACAGTGGCATACAGCCTCTTCCAGACACTCCTGTACTCTTTTTGTGCTGTCATCGTTTCATCCACATCTTGGCCCCTTTTTTCTGCGGAGGAACGTACATACAGAGCACTAAAACTCTGCATCCAGAGAAAGAACATGTGACTAAAATGAATGACCGTGGTAAACTGAGAAGCATTATAAGATATTTAACTCCAGATATTTTCTAACTCAACATATACAGTATAATCAAGATAATCAAGGTACAGAACTGATTTGGCCCCAGATGGCATTACACCTGATCAAGAAAATTCAACGCAATCTTGAAGGACACTCTAGATACACAGACAGGGGTGGCATTGAGCAAAGGGAAATAACAGCACAGTGCAGCTCAAATAGTTCTGCCACCCACGACTGCCTCCTGACAATCGAACTAAAGACCAACAGCTGAAAGCTCCACGCCAAATCAAGTCTGTGCAGGACATTATATCAGGGAGTTGATGTGAAGGCCAGCAATGGACGGTAAATTATGGATCATTACAATCTGGAGAAATTACTGTTAATTGCTGCCACCTGCAAAGGTTTAACCTAGTATACATTTTTCTATTATCATGCAAAGGCTATTTTACACAATTTTGCATCAGTGAAATTGTGATGGCTGTTTCTTGTTAACAGTTGAGGGACAGACTGCTCCTATTCACACACAATCCTGATTCATTTATTCCATTGCTTCTTAATTACTTATATTGTTAGCTATATCAATTATCAATATGCATAAAGATTTCAAATCAATAACGCAATTATTGTAATCATTCCAAGCTGTGCGCATGTGTGTGTGTCCGTCCGGATGGGTGGGGGTAGGGTAGGGTGGATACTGAGTATCTCTACAAGGATTGGAATATGTGCCAGTTTTGGGGTTTTTTGTTGTTGTTGTTGTTGTTTATTTGTTGTTGTTTTTTAAAAAATTTTTTTTACTCTTTCACATTCTAAAATTGTGTAAAAGTGCAGTTTTCCTTGTGGGGACCAGCCAAATGTGGAAAACTGCACTTTTACACAATTTTAGAAAGTAAAAGAGTGAGAAAGATTTCCTTTTGGTTACTCTGTTTACGGTTATGGTCAAATTTAGCTGTAGGTATAACATTAATTTAAAGCTGTGTCAATAATTATGTCAGTAGAAGGTCCTCACAAAGACATTAAGACGCATGTCTATGTGTGTTTATGTGTGTGTTTGATGCTGCAGTGTGGAAGCTGCACCTTCTCTGTCCACGGGCTGAGATGCAGCTGAAGGATGGCTTACTGCAGCGCCATGTTTAACAAGGGCTTGCTTCATTTGATTACACACGGCAAGGCTCGGCAGAATGTGTAATCATCTTTTTCACATGACATTTTGAGTATCCAACTAGACAAATAATTGCAGCAATAATTGATAGCTTTGTGCAGGCAGCGGCACTGCTGACTGGCATGACTCTCGCAGACACCAACCCATGGCATGCTGGGATGCTGCCTGGCATTCTCACATCCAGCTTCTGCTCTGCTGACAAAACTGCCATAATCTGTCCTAATGACAGGAGTCAGATAAGCCACATTGGACAGGTACTCCAATAATCTGCAATTACACCCTTATTTTTACAGGAAGAAATGAAAGGCAATGGCATGCCAAAGAAGTTGACCTCCTCACTCATTTTATTTGCTCAAAAGAGCATTCTTTGTGCCTTTTAGAATTTGAGAGCTCTGCTTTTGAGATGTGTGAGCAGTAAAAATCTGAGGAGTGACTGACAGCTTCCCAGCTGCTCCAATATGCATGGCAGAAAAGAGTGAGAAAAGGAGAGAGAGAGAAGGACTGGGAGATACAGAGAGAGAGAGAGAGAAAGAGAGAGAGAGAGAGAGATCTTCTCCATGCTATTTTTGTCTCATAGTAGCTGCTGGCTCCAGGAGTTTGTTCGGCGTAATGATAATCTGTGGCTTGACACTTTTAAGCATTTATGGGAAGTCGCAGAGCGGGCTTGCTCTAATTTGCAGATTCCTCAGTTAATTAAAAAGCCCTCCAATTTGCAGCGAATGCAGGTCAGTGTGGACAGGCTGGGAGTCTGAGGCAGCTGGTGACACACTCTGGACTGGCCTGCAGGCGCTGACACACACACAGCCTCACTCTCACTCGATCTCTCTCTCTTGCTCTCTCTCTCTCTCTTTCTCTCTCTCTCTGTCTCTCTCTCTCTCTCTCACACACACACACACACACACACAAACACACAGCCTCTCTCTCTCTCTCTCTGTCACACACACACACATACACAGCCTCTCTCTCTATCTCTCTCTCTCACACACACACAGCCTCTCTCTCTCTCTCTCTCTCTCTCTCAAACACACACACACACACGAGCAAGCCCACACTGCCTGCTGCCAGGTTTAACACGAGGAAATGTCAGAGCAATGTTACAGCACAGAACCATGGCAAAACCACATCCTCAAAGGACTCACTAATCCATCTACATCTCACACACACACACACACAGACACACACACACATACGGACACACATTTAACGACATTTAGATAAAGGCATGCTAAAACGCTCTTGACAAAAAGGTAGGCCGTGTTACAGCGCAATGATGGCTTGGCAGAGACCGACCGGTACCCATGGTGAAACAAGAGACTTGGAGGAAGGAAATATGCAGTGAGACACCCTCCCTCTCTCTCGCACCCCTACTCCTCACTCTCAGAGGCTCCAGTGCACAAAAAAGCAGGATTTACGAAAGAAAAATAAATAAAATTGTCCCAAAACTTGAACGTTTTGAACATCTCATCTTCGGAAATCTTTTTTTTATGCTGATTACTTGGACACACTGCCTCATGATACATAAAAAACATTCAATTATCATTCCATAGAAGAACACACACTTCTCTGAATATTTGTTTGAAATCAAGGTGATTTCTAACAGCATTTGTGTAATTAGTTTTAGCAAATGCCAGGTGTGCATTTGTGTACGAATGTGTTCTGGGAAAAAAGAAAAAAAAAGACATTGTGTGCTGATAAATTTTTCTGCGAATGTGAGTGACACTGAAATTGAGCGTGTGTGTATATTTGGAGCTGTGTCTTCAGTTGGCCTCACTAAGAAAGCGTGGTACGTTGCTGCTTTCGCCGTCTGGATCGATAGTGGCGGCAGACTAAGATGGATGCCAGATTAAAACAGCTTGGGCAGCCCTGTATCCATGACATGTAGATTCAGCCATTGTTCATCTGCCTCCCACCTCACACACCAGCCCCCTCCGTTCCCCTTTACACACACACACACACACACACACACACACACACACACACACAGACCCAACAAAAGCGGCGGACACATGTACACACCTATTCAAAACCCACACACATGCATAAGAGTCCGAGACATTTGGACAGTTGGTATTTAGTGTGCTGTTTTCAGTGCTGAGTCTTCCTGAGCCGAACCCAGCTGTCACTCACAGACAGAGACTCCTTTTGTTTCGTCCTTGACGGTTGTGTTAAGATTCAAAAGCACTCAACGTTAATAGTTATTGAGGTAATGGAACAATTCAGTAACAGGATTAGAGAATGCAGGGTAAGAAAAGACAATGTCATGTAAAATCATTTCACAATTTTATCAGTAGCTCATGCTTTGAAGAGCTTCTGCATATATTGGTGTTGGACACATATGCAAACATTTAAATAGATTTTCATTTGAAAACAAATGAATCAAATGAATAATTCTGCATGAAATTATTAACGAAATGGGTAACGCAGACCAAATCAATGGTTCTCATGGAGTTTTTTCTATATTTAGAGAATGACTCATATTCCCATCGTTCCCGCTGTCAGTATTTTCTTCTACAACTATGTTCCTTAAAAACTAATGATAGAGCGTGTTGGTGGCCTTCGTATCTGTGAAACTCAAGGGATCTGCCACACTGCCCCATTTTTAGGTGTGTGCAGTGTGTGTGTGTGTGTGTGTGTGTGTTTGTCTTTACATATGCATGTCTATGGATAATTTAAGCAGTGTAGCGTGTGTTTCTTTCCCAGTTGTGTGATTGTGCACGTGTGTTTATGTGTATGTGTGTGTGTCTGACGTGCATCAGTATTCTCTGGAGCAGTATCACTCAGCCGACCCAGCGCTGCTCTCACACACTCAGCTCTTTGTCCGGGCCAGACTCTTTGTGGTGTGTCGAGTGACTGACCACAAACAAAGGCTTGTTTGACCAACACTTGTTCACAGACAAAGCTGGACGAAGGAAGTGCTGTAAAGACCAGCGCAAGTGTCTGAAACACTCTCTGTCTCGGTCTCCAATCCAAACATTATGCATTTCCCTATTTCTCTCTCTCTCTGCCAGAAAGTTCACAGTTATCACATACTGTCACTCGCTCGCTCGCACGCTCTCTCTCTCTCTCTCTCTCTCTCTCTCTCTCTCTCTCTTTTTGCTCGCCACTGTTGGGAATTACTATGGGTATGGTTATTGCAATTGTTATGGAAATCAAGTGAACAATGTTGAAACAAAACGAATTTGAAATCAGTTTGCTATTTGGTAGTTTTATTTAACTTTACATCAAGGAGTCAGTTTTATTTAATCATAAAGTGCATCAGTTGTCCACTTGGCCAGCTATCATGCTCAACCTCAAGCTACCAGGATAGTGTTAGCAAGTAACCTAATAAGATTTATATAACTTACATTTTGCAGTCATTAACAGTTATTACTTAACAGTTATGTACTTCAATGTAACAGTCTTCCAACTGGGATTTGTTGTCAGTCTCTAGTCTACGCGCGCCTGGTGCTAAAAACAATGTCGCATAATTCAGTTTGGCAAACATGCAAGTGCACTCATACCATTAACCGAAGAGTGATTTCATATCCGACTACTATTGGTATACTTATAAAACAAAAAGAATGATAGAGAGATAGTAACCTTTGAGCTTATCACATTTAACTATGCTGTTCCCTGAAGCCACATAAAAGTCATGGTAAAAGTTTATCCTTCTCTGTCTAGCAGAGTGCAAGTGAACAAAATGACCACTTTATAGTTTTTAGTGTCTCGTCGCATCAACTTCTGAGGATTCACCCCATAGAGACACAAGAGGAAAGACAGATAAATAGATGAAAAATGGATATAGATGTGTGAGGGAAGAAAAAATAATGAACATTTCATAAAAATGTCCCCTTTACATTCCTATATTTCTGTTATTTTTGATAAACTTGTGACTCAGGGAGCATCGCCCATTACTGTGCATTGTAAACGGTGCGACTTGGCCCAGGCAGAAAATGGGGGCTGAAATCATTGGATGATATGTGTCCAAGCAGCGTTTCTTTCTAATCTTATGCGTGTAATCCTTGCCATAGCTGAATTTTGCACATACACACGAATGCTCAGGCCTACTGCAACACAAATGCAATTAAGAGCACAGGAGATTTAGACACACCTGACTCCCATTCCTTCTCATTATTAAAGTGAGGAAAGATGCACAAATACACGCACTTCAGTTGTGCAGGCCTGGGAAAGTGCGTACATCACTTTCCTACTACAGCAGAATCAAGGCCTGGATTTAGTCAGCTTACTGTCCTTTTTACCGGTCTTTTTATGTAACTGGCAGAAACACTATGGCATAGACTCTGTAGTTGTGGAATATCTAGAACTGTTATATTTATAATAAGAATAAATGTCATTTTAAAATGTGCTGTAAAATTATTGATTTAATTCACTGATATAAAAGAGATAACAATTTGATTTGTCAAGAAGAATGTGTGTATACAAGTGTGTTCTGTGTTAATTTGACTGTGTTTGACGCCCTATGTTCCATGTTATCCAGCTCTCCACTGTCTCTGATACCTGCAAAAGACGCATAGGACTCAAGAACATCCGCTGACAGTGAAGCACCCTATGTTCAAAATTTCTCTTAAGCTCTTGCCTCACCATCAGCTCTAATGCTTTCACTGCTTAGCGCTTTTTACATGTTGTTTTTTAAATGTCAGCAGTGAGTTTCTTGTGTAATAAGTGAAGTAAAAATCAAGCTTGGTAAAAAGTGCAGTGCCCTAAGTGAGTAAATGTGCATGTGAATGCTTTCCGTAATGCAAAGGAGACTGAAGTGAAGAGACAGAGTGTGTGTGCGTTTTTTGTTTGCGTGTGTGTGTGTGTGTGTGTGCGTGTGTGTATGAGTGATGTGAATTTTGAGGGACAGATAGTTCTCATGGAAGACTGAAATTGGTCGAGACACCAATTTAACGTAATGCCTTTAGTTACATTTGCACCATTCCAGCACTGTCTATGTGTGCATCCAACCTGAGGAGAGAGAAAGTGAAACAGAACTGCTTGTATACATGCCAAAAAGGACAGGAAACTTGTTTTTTTTTCACTTGGATAATAAATATAACTTTAATATTAGAGTCAGATTCGACTAAACTCTATTTATGTTTACAAATAAATGGGCAAATTTTCATAGGATCACCAAAGAGTATAATAGTGTTTCTATATCTGATTTCTGCCCTCTCTTGCTCTCTCTGTCATTCCAATTGTGGTGGCGACTTTAGTCTACACTAGACTAAAGTTTTGGTAAAATATACGAACACATATGATATGTCCTGCTGCTGGTACACACATTCAGCAGATATGCACACATACACGCACTCACACACATGTTCATAGTGGATAAAGAGGGGACACGGGCAGCCACTGTCTCTAAACCAGTCGAGAGGAGGGGAGAGGAGAGGAGAGGAGAGGAGGAGAGGAGGGGAGGGAGAAGAGAGGAACTAAAAAGAAAAAATGAAATAATACAGAAGAAAAGAGGATGAGAGAGACATTTTTACTCATAAATAGCCTAATTAATCACTGCACCAACTACACTGCTCCACATGCTTCAATTAATTAGAGCAAGAATCATTTATTCATGTAGAGAGCTCAGCACAGGGTTCAGCACAAAACCACAGGCTCCACACCTTAAACTATTACCGCATGAAAAAAGGTAATAAAGCAGGAGCATCTAAAATGCTTGGCCTTGACAACCATAAGGATTTTTGAAAGGGAAGGCAAACGAATAATAAAACGTATAATTGTTATTTTTATTCAATAACTCTTGCCCCCTATTTCATACAAGATCCCGACCATCATCAACATTCAAATCTGGCCATAATTGATTGTGACGACTCGTTTAACTGGTTAAACCAGAAAACAAGTGTTATTTCTGTAAAACAAAAATTCCAACAGCAATGCTTTATGATCAAAAGGTGGGAAATGTCAGTCTGTAAGCGCAGCTTAATAGCGTGGTTCTGAGCTTTCAGAGCTTTGCTCTTCGTAGCCTCTCATGGAGAGAAATGTAGCGCGGGGACAAGAGAGAGAAATGGTGAGAGGGAGATATTCGCAGCACGTTTCTGCATAAATGTATCGCTGCATCACTAAGAGGGAAAAATTGGAGCAATGCAGCGCCGGGGCCCGGGGCATGGCTTCAGACACTGTCAAAACATTTTCAGCCATTTTAATTAGAAGACCAAAGCCAGTTCCAAGGCTCCATAACATTTGCTTTCAAATAATTGCACTTCACTCAGCATATTCACCCTTTTTGTCCCTTCCACATTCAGCTTCGGCAATTCATATTTCCATTAGGACCTTTTTTGAGCTTTTTCAATTTGAATATATTTCCTTGTAGGCCTTTATATCTCCTTATAGTGCTCAGTAGGAGGGTGGGCTATTGATGCCGGTTTTACATATACAGTATCTATAAACTTTTCTGATTGTTTTTTTGTCCCTTCCTTGTCCTGTGAGAGCACTGAATAGTTCAAATAGGACTTATAGATTTGCTGCTCTGTGGAGAGGTCAATTAAAATGATATGAACACACACACACATGCACAATGTCACACAAACATGTAGAAGCTTTGCAGCAGAAGCGTTGTGTAGAGAATGAGGACCTGCAAGGACTTGCAGACCTGGCTTGCCCCAGCAGCTGCCGGCCAGAGGGAATCACTCATCACCTTCACAGTACTGTGTACCATCATCCCCTAGAGCAAACACAGGGTGCTGGCCACACACACTCTCTCTCTTTCTCTCTCTCCCTCTCTCTCTCTCTCTCTCTCTCTCTCACACACACACATACACACACAAACCACAGAAATACTTTCCATCTGACAAACAGGCATTTCTCCTTTTATTTCAGTGAACATGTATGTGGGATGGAAGGCTGTTCAGATCCGTTCTTTCACCTTTACTCCGTCTTGCTCCCTTCCCTTGTTCCTATATCTCCCTTGTTTTCCTCGTACCTCCAACGCTCTCCATCTGTCCATCAGAGGCTGTGTACAGGTGTTTGTTTTTCCTGACCCTGACTATCTTTGGAGCTGTGCAGGCTTTCGTTTACAGCTCGTAGGCAGCAGGCCGACTCTGGATCTCCCTCAGGGTTGCTCGCAACAGTGGGGAGAGATGGAGAGAGAGAGCGAGAGAGAGAGAGAGAGAGAGAGAGGAGGGGGCTAAAGGGAAAGTTCAACCTGTAACCTAGAGGCCTCTTTGCACTGCTGTCTCAAGAGGAGAAGCTCTTTGCAAAAGAGACCCGCACTCCCCCAGCTTTTACACTCTTACACACACACCGATACACATACACACGAGCACACACCTCTCCACCTCCCCATTGCCAAGAGACCTCTCTCTGGCTTCCTGCCGTCCGGAGCTCTGAAAATAAGCAGTACGTAAGGGGGGGGGGGGGGGGGGGGCAAGAGAGCAAACGAGCGGGAGAATAAGAGAGCAGCAGAGGACAGGACACGAAAGGAAGGAGGTGAAGAAGATGATGAGGGTTTGAGTCACTGAGAACCCGCTGCTAGTCGTGCTTTTGGCAGCAGCACCACTTCAACCTCACCCTGTCAGAACTCCTGCACTTTCTACCTCCATCTCTCGCTCTTTCTCTGATGAAGAAACCATCTTTAAGTGTTTTCATCCAAGAGCACCAATCGATAAGAGGACATTTTTAACACGGATTTATCACAACAAAACCGCATTGCATCGACAGCAACAAAAGCCAAGTGTGTGATTCTCTTGACAGAGAACGGGAAAGACGGAATAGGGTTTTTTGTTTTTTTTACATGGTGCTGCCTTGAACTGCCTCCTGGTGCTGCTGACCCCCTCTTCTCTAGGTCTGAAGAGCTGACAGACAGAAAGAAAAGTA